>NC_084625.1:12628322-12665822 GCF_033978795.1 Nerophis ophidion
GAACTTTCACAGTATCATGTTGGACCCACTCGACATCCATTGCTTTCGGTCCCCTAGAGGGGGGGGGGTTGCCCACATCTGAGGTCCTCTCCAAGGTTTCTCATAGTCAGCATTGTCACTGGCGTCCCACTGGATGTGAATTCTCCCTGCCCACTGGGTGTGAGTTTTCCTTGCCCTTTTGTGGGTTCTTCCGAGGATGTTGTAGTCGTAATGATTTGTACAGTCCTTTGAGACATTGGTGATTTGGGGCTATATAAATAAACATTGATTGATTGATTGATCAGTTCTTTTTTTTTTGCTTTTTTATAGGCTTTTTATTTGCTCACCTTCCCGAATAAGATACCGTTTGAGCTACAACAGAAACTTTATTGTCATGACATGATGACATTTTCATTCTAACAGGCAAACAATTACAAGTCCATTCATATCCTTAGAGCAGACCTGGACAATCTGGCCCGCCGGACATTCCCGAATATCTTTTTTAGATCTTTAAAGGCCTACTGAAACCCACGACTATCGACCACGCAGTCTGATAGTTTATATATCAATGATGAAATATTAACATTGCAACACATGCCAATACGGGCAGGTTAGTTTACTAAATTTCAATTTTAAATTCAGCGCCGAAATATGGATGGATGGATGGATGAATTAATATAGCGCTTTTCTCTAGTGACTCAAAGCGCTTTACATATGCAACCCAATATCTAAGTTACATTTGAACCAGTGTGGGTGGCACTGGGAGCAGGTGGGTAAAGTGTCTTGCCCAATGACGCAACGGCAGTGACTAGGATGGCGGAAGCGGGAATCGAACCTGGAACCCTCAAGTTGCTGGCACGGCCACTCTACCAACCGAGCTATACCAACTTATACATTGTATCGTATGCATGTTCGAAATAAACTGAAACTGAACTGAACATTACATTTTTAGTATGATTTGGTTGGACTTGTGAGCTAATTGTAGATGTTTAAAAATTCCGTTTGTTAGATTACAGTGTTTTAAATATATGTGTTATAAAAAAGTGTATGGAAATTTAGTGTAAACAAACATTCAGTGCCGAAATTAGTTTTGCTTTAAAACTCAAGACCCACTAAATTTAATGAAATTAGACCGGAATGAGAATCAGCACCTCCAAGTCCGAGTCCATGGTTCTCGCCCGGAAAAGGGTGGAGTGCCATCTCCGGGTTGGGGAGGAGACCCTGCCCCAAGTGGAGGAGTTCAAGTACCTAGGAGTCTTTTTCACGAGTGGGGGAAGAGTGGATCGTGAGATCGACAGGCGGATCGGTGCGGCGTCTTCAGTAATGCGGACGTTGTATCGATCCGTTGTGGTGAAGAAGGAGCTGAGCCGGAAGGCAAAGCTCTCAATTTACCGGTCGATCTACGTTCCCATCCTCACCTATGGTCATGAGCTTTGGGTCATGACCGAAAGGATAAGATCACGGGTACAAGCGGCCGAAATGAGTTTCCTCCGCCGTGTGGCGGGGCTCTCCCTTAGAGATAGGGTGAGAAGCTCTGCCATCCGGGAGGAACTCAAAGTAAAGCCGCTGCTCCTTCACATCGAGAGGAGCCAGATGAGGTGGTTCGGGCATCTGGTCAGGATGCCACCCGAACGCCTCCCTAGGGAGGTGTTTAGGGCACGTCCAGCTGGTAGGAGGCCACGGGGAAGACCCAGGATACGTTGGGAAGACTATGTCTCCCGGCTGGCCTGGGAACGCCTCGGGATCCCCCGGGAAGAGCTAGACGAAGTGGCTGGAGATAGGGAAGTCTGGGCTTCCCTGCTTAGGCTACTGCCCCCGCGACCCGACCTCGGATAAGCGGAAGATGATGGATGGATGGATGGAATTTAAATGAAGATGTAATGAAATTTTCAGCTTAGTTTTATTTTTTTAAAATTAATTTACATAAATTCAGTGTCAAAAAAGATGTTGTATGACACAAATTAACCTCCATATAGAACAATAACAAATGGCACAAACAACACAGTTATAGTTTCAATGTGCTAGCTTCTCACAACATCCTTACAATAGCCACCGCTATCGAAGATAAACACTTTTTTCCCAAAGACTGACTTTCATACTTATTAACAGTTATAAATATGTATATTTGTTGTAAGTGAAGGACAATGTTACCAAGGCGTGGATGTTTTAGGCGCAATTTTTTCCGAATCCACTCTTCGGTTAGAGTCATCAAAGCCATGTTAATGTACCACAAAACGTGCCGTATTTAAAAGAAATTGGTAAATACATTTTAACATTGCAACTAAAAAAACAAATTACTGTGTTTTCTACTTTATCGACACAAACGAAGGAAATATATCAAAGCCAGTGAGTTATGAAATATTTCAGCAGGATATTTCAGCAGAAATATCCTGCTGAAACGTCTCGGTATGATGACGTCTGCGCGTGACGTCACGCATTGTAGAGGACATTTTGTTCCAGCATCGTTCCCAGCTATTGAGTCGTCTGTTTTCATCGCAAAATTCCACAGTATTCTGGACTTCTGTGTCTCTGAAACTTTTGCAATTCTTTCAATGAACAATGGAGACGTCAAAGAAGAAAGCTGTAGGTGGGAAGCGGTGTATTGCGGCCGGCTTTAGCAACACAAACACAGCCGGTGTTTCATTGTTTACAATCCCGAAAGATGATAGTCAAGCTTTACTATGGAACAGAGATGCCAAGCGAACACAAGTACAGTGTATTATGCAGCGATCATTTCGAAAGATCGTGTTTCGAAGAGGGTCCCTTGCGAAGGGCAGAGATGGGCATTACCAATACCCGTCAACTGGTGCTGAAGAAAGGTGCGGGCCCGACCTTCAGGTTGTACAGGTACGACCATATAATTATAATCTCACTAAAACACTAGTAACAGAATAAGCAGATAAGGGATTTTCCAGAATTATCCTAGTAAATTTGTCTAATAACATCTGAATCGCTCCCACTGCCCTCTAGTTTTATTTATTTATTTATTTTTCTTTCTAGTCCTTCACTCTCACTTTCCTCATCCACAAATCTTTCATCCTTGCTCAAATAAATGGGGAAATCGTCGCTTTCTCGGTCCGAATCACTCTCGCTGCTGGTGGCCATGATTGTAAACAATGTGAGGATGTGAGGAGCTCCACAACCCCATCGTCTGCTACTTCCGGTACAGGCAAGGCTTTTTTATTAGCGACCAAAAGTTGCGAACTTTACCGTGGATGTTCTCTACTAAATCCTTTCAGCAAAAATATGGCAATATCGCTAAATGATCAAGTATGACACATAGAATGGACCTGCTATCCCCGTTTAAATAAGAAAATCTCATTTCAGTAGGCCTTTAAGATGGATATGAGGTTTTCAAATAACCATAAGTCTTGAACTATACAACATACTTCAATGGTTGGAATCTGGGCTTTTTTATGATATTTTAGTGACTAGCATTGTCCTTATACCAATATTATTTTGATACTTTTCGACATTGGAAATCATTTGTAAAATGGAGGCTTCTCACAGGATGAGATGACTTCTAGAAATTACATATATGTGTGTGTGTCCTGTCATTTCTGTTCATGTTTTTGTTTAGATATGTTCTGTTTCGCTTAAGACTCCATCGTTTCTTGTTTTTGCACTTCCTTGTTTGTCTTATTACCATGCCAACTCATTAGTTTTCACCTTGTCCTCATGTCAAGCCCCTGTCCTCATGTCTTACACCTGTTTTCACTAATCACCACAGGATTATTTAAGCCTGTCTGTTTCTGTTGTTCGTCCTGGCAACATCACCTTCTCTACCACCTCCTGCACCCATGATATCCATGCTGCTTTTTCTCATTCCCTTGTCTCAGTCACAGTAAGTTTTTGTTATTTATGTCATTTTGCAAGTGTTTTGTTTTGTGTTCATAATTTTGTTTCACAGCCAAGTTTTGTACTTCCGCCCTCGTGCGCGCCTTTTGTTTATTCCTTTTATGAGTAAAAGGAGAGAGAACAGCAGACAACGACGGAGACAGAGCGCAAGAGTCGAACGAAGGTACGGACTGCTGGAAAGCAGACGGCGGAGCGTGCAGCAGCGGGAGACGGGAGACGCCGCGGAAGAGCGACCCGACCGCAAACAAGCTGGTTTTGAAAAATAAAGCAAGTCAAACCTGCTCAAAATCATGTCCTTCCTTGGTGGTCCATGGAACCCGCAAGACGACGGCTTGAGACCGTCACATTAAGTTACATTTAAACCAGTGTGGGTGGCACTGGGAGCAGGTGGGTAACGTGTCTTGCCCAAGGACACAACGGCCGTGACTAGAATGGAGGAAGCGGGGATCGAACCTGCAACCACCAAGTTGCTAGCACGGCCGCTCTACCAACCAAGCTATACCGTTAAAGGAAACAAGATTGTCTAACGTGCAAAAGTACTGACGGTGATCTACGGGAGCACCAACCATCACTCTGTGCTACCTTTAAGGTGAACTAACCCCGGTCTGCATTCGGCATGAGTGACATACTATTGCTGTTACTGAGGAGAATATAACGTGCTAAGATGGCTAAAAGCTCGCCAACATGAGGCAAAGTACTCTGGAATGCCCTCCCGGTAACAGTTCGAGATGCTACCTCAGTAGAAGCATTTAAGTCTCACCTTAAAACTCATTTGTATACTCTAGCCTTTAAATAGAACTCCTTTTTAGAACAGTTGATCTGCCGCTTCTTTTCTTTCTCCTATGACCCCCCCTCCCTTGTGGAGGGGGTCCGGTCCGACGACCATGGATGAAGTACTGGCTGTCCGGAGTCGAGACCCAGGATGGACCGCTCGTCGGGACCCAGGATGGACCGCTCGCTTGTGTATCGGTTGGGGACATCTCTACGCTGCTGATCCGCCTCCGCTTGAGATGGTTTCCTGTGGACGGGACTCTTGCTGCTGTCTTGGATCCGCTTGAACTGAACTCTCGCGGCTGTGTTGGAGCCACCATGGATTGAACTTTCACAGTATCATGTTAGACCCGCTCGATATCCATTGCTTTCGGTCCCCTAGAGGGGGGGGGGGGGTTGCCCACATCTGAGGTCCTCTCCAAGGTTTCTCATAGTCAGCATTGTCACTGGCGTCCCACTGGATGTGAATTCTCCCTGCCCACTGGGTGTGAGTTTTCTTTGCCCTTTTGTGGGTTCTTCCGAGGATGTTGTAGTCGTAATGATTTGTGCAGTCCTTTGAGACATTTGTGATTTGGGGCTATATAAATAAACATTGACTGATTGATTGATTGAAAGAATAAATGTTACGTTTTTTTTTTTTTTTAACGTCGACGCTGCAAATGAATCCAAAGTCATCAAATATGCACGTCAAGCACTTTCAAAACGTTGACAAAAAGTGAGCAAGACTCCAAAAGAGCTGCCGCCCACTTTATGTCATTTTTAAGTGTTTTTTTTTTTCCATTTTTTATTATTTGTTGTTACAAAGGAAATGTTCATGTTGCTGTCACTTTTAACAAAAGTAGGCTGCATTAAGAACGGCACTTTATTTATTCAGAAAGAATTACTTTTTTTTTTTCCTCCGCATTTTAAAAAAAGCCAAAACCAGTGAAGTTGGCACGTTGTGTAACTCGTAAACAAAACAGAATACAATGATCTTCAAATCCTTTTCAACCTATATTCAATTGAATAGACTGCAAGGACAAGATACTTAACGTACGTACTGGAAAACTAGATTTTTTGCAAATGTTAACTCGTTTGGAATTTGATGCTTGCAACGTGTTTCAAAAAAGCTGGCACAAGTGGCAAAAAAGACTGAGAAAGTTGAGGAATGCTCGTCAAACACTTATTTGGAGCATCCCACATAGGGCTGGGCGATATATCGATATACTCCATATGTCGCGGGTTTGTCTCTGTGCGATATAGAAAATGACTAAATCGTGATATTTGAGTATACGTTCTCACACAATTGTGTTTAGCTGCGGGCATTACACTGCATGCGTTTTCACACTCTTACTTGTCTCTGCTTCTCACAGAGACTTAAAAGAAGCGCACCTTCCTACATACGTCGCGTGTGCAAAGTCACACGCTCCCATGAAGCAGACAAGTAGCGACATGGTAACATAAGCTGTGAGGCTAACGGTGTGACGGTTAGCTGGCATTGTGGTGTTGGTTTGTTCTCTCGAGGATGCAGTGTGAAGGTAGGAAATGATGATTTATTATGTACAAAAGAACAGACTAGGGACAGAAAACACTTGCACAAGGCACTAAAAACAAAACAAACAGAACTAGCATGGGAGCTAGAAGAACTAAAAACGCTAGCATGTGAGATAGGGAACAAACAAAAGAATAGCGTTGAAGCTAACAAGTATCAAACAATAGGTCTTTACCACAATTGGGATTCAGCGTCGTCACCTGTTGCATGGAACAGAAACTAAAATGCGAGGATGAGTAACGGAAAAGGCATGCTTATATAAGAACAGTAATTAGGAGGCAAGTGCGCGTCAAAAACAAAAGACAGGCGACACTAATACGTTACTATGGCAACGGAAACAAACAGGAAGTGCCACCAGGAACTAAGGACAACAAATACTCAATAGGATGTGATACAAAAACAGAACAAAATCAGAAAATGACATGATCCGAGCAGCGGAAACAAACAGGAAGTGCCACCAGGAACTAAGGACAACAAATACTCAACAGGATGTGATACAAAAACAGAACAAAATCAGAAAATGACATGATCCGAGCAGCGGATCATGACAAACGGTGAGGTGCGGGTGGTAATACGAGAGAGAGAGAGTGAAAATCTGGTAACAAATGAAGGAAGAATTCATTCCCAAGAAACATGGAGCAGAGAAGTAGCGACATGGTAACGTAAGCTGTGAGGCTAACGGTGTGACGGTTAGCTGGCATTGTGGTGCGGGTTTGTTCTCTCAAGGATGCAGTCGGATGTGGACACAGTGTGAAGGTAGGAAATGATGATTTATTATATACAAAAGAACAGACTAGAGAGAGAAAACACTTGCACAAAGCACTAAAAACAAAACAAACAGAACTAGCATGGGAGCTAGAAGAACTAAAAACGCTAGCATGTGAGATAGGGAACAAACAAAATAATAGCGTTAAAGCTAACAAGTATCAAACAGTAGGTCTTTACCACAATTGGGATTCAGCGTCGTCACCTGTTGCATGGAACAGAAACTAAAATGCGAGGATGAGTAACGGAAAAGGCATGCTTATATAAGGACAGTAATTAGGAGGCTAGTGGGCGTCAAAAACAAAAGACAGGTGACACTAATACGTGACTATGGCAACGGAAACAAACAGGAAGTGCCACCAGGAACTAAGGACAACAAATACTCAACAGGATGTGATACAAAAACAGAACAAAATCAGAAAATGACATGATCCGAGCAGCGGATCATGACAAACGGTGAGGTGCGGGTGGTAATACGAGAGAGAGAGGGTGAAAATCTGGTAACAAATGAAAGAAGAATTCATTCCCAAGAAACATGGAGCAGAGAAGTAGCGACATGGTAACGTAAGCTGTGATGCTAACGGTGTGACGGTTAGCTGGCATTGTGGTGCGGGTTTGTTCTCTCGAGGGATGCAGTCGGATATGGACACAGTGTGAAAGGTAAGAAATGATGATTTATTATATACAAAAGAACAGACTAGGGAGAGAAAACACTTGCACAAGGCACTAAAAACAAAACAAACAGAACTAGCATGGGAGCTAGAAGAACTAAAAACGCTAGCATGTGAGAGAGGGAACAAACAAAAGAATAGCGTTGAAGCTAACAAGTATCAAACAGTAGGTCTTTACCACAATTGGGATTCAGCGTCGTCACCTGTTGCATGGAACAGAAACTAAAATGCGAGGATGAGTAACGGAAAAGGCATGCTTATATAAGGACAGTAATTAGGAGGCAAGTGCGCGTCAAAAACAAAAGACTGGTGACACTAATACGTGACTATGGCAACGGAAACAAACAGGAAGTGCCACCAGGAACTAAGGACAACAAATACTCAACAGGATGTGATACAAAAACAGAACAAAATCAGAAACAGTGAGGTGCGAGTGGTAATACGAGAGAGAGAGGGTGAAAATCTGGTAACAAATGAAGGAAGATTTAATTCCCAAGAAAAACAGCACGGGATCCATCGTCTGGCGGAGATTTGGCTGCAAGCGGGAATATGTTCAACATTTATGCGGCAAAAGCGTTGCTACAAAAAGTAGCAGCACTGCTAATGTAGCATCATTTGAAAAGTCACCCGCTAGAGAATGAAGAGTGCTTGAAACTCCGCATGTCAACATCTCCGTTCGGTGCCACACCAACAGAACTGTTTCCAAATCAACACCGAATGAAAAAAAATTGTCAACAAACAGAAGGAGATAACGTCCGCAGGAACCTACTACATGTGAAGTAAGGCTGGGCGTATCGATACTTGGTGAGTATTGGTATCGTATCGATACTGGCGTGATGGTATCGATACATCACCAAATTAAGCGAATCACTCCGATTTAAAAAAAAAGTGAGCGCAGCTCTCCTCACCACTCCACCCTCCTCCCTAGTGATGGCTCGCGAACGAGATTTAAAAACACTTTAAAAATTCATCTTCAACCCAAAATTAAATAAAATAAATAGAATTAACGTGACGCTTGGTGCGTTGGCGCACACACATCAGTATAATTCGCTCCGAGGTTCACTCGGACACGCACACACACATGTGCGTTTCCAGTGCGACTTAATGTCTTGGTTGTAAACTGTAAAGTATTTTATTGCACTAAAATAACGATAAGAATTTCTCAGTTCTTTTGTTTTGTGTTAATTTCTACAACTGTTTAATAACTAGTGTTTTCTATTTTACTTAAGTTCTTGTGTGTTGTGAGGCGACTAGCCAAGTTCAGTATTTGTTTTCACCTTATTTGCACTATTTATCCATCCATCCATCCATCATCTTCCGCTTATCCGAGGTCGTGTCGCGGGGGCAACAGCCTAAGCAGGGAAACCCAGACTTCCCTCTCCCCAGCCACTTCGTCTAGCTCTTCCCGGGGGATCCCGAGGCGTTCCCAGGCCAGCCGGGAGACATAGTCTTCCCAACGTGTCCTGGGTCTTCCCCGTGGCCTCCTACCGGTTGGACGTGCCCTAAACACCTCCCTAGGGAGACGTTCGGGTGGCATCCTGACCAGATGCCCGAACCACCTCATCTGGCTCCTCTCGATGTGAAGGAGCAGCGGCTTTACTTTGAGTTCCTCCCGGATGACAGAGCTTCTCACCCTATCTTTATGGGAGAGACCCGCCACACGGCGGAGGAAACTCATTTCGGCCGCTTGTACCCGTGATCTTATCCTTTCTGTCATGACCCAAAGCTCATGACCATAGGTGAGGATGGGAACATAGATCGACCGGTAAATTGAGAGCTTTGCCTTCCGGCTCAGCTCCTTCTTCACCACAACGGACCGGTACAACGTCCGCATTACTATTTACTTTATTGTAATTGATATTATTACTTTTGTATTTGTATTTGTATTTGAATTTCTCAGTTATTTTGTTTTGTGTTCATGTTTACAACTTTGTTCAATAACTATCCATCCATTTTCTACCGCTTATTCCCTTTTGGGGTCACTGGCGCCTATCTCAGCTACAATTGGGCGGAAGGCGGGGTACACCCTGGACAAGTCGCCACCTCATCGCAGGCCGCATTCACGGGGAGAACATGCAAACTCCACACAGAAAGATCCCGAGCCTGGATTTGAACCCAGGACCGCAGGACCTTTGTATTGTGAGGCAGACACACTAACCCCTCTGCCACCGTGAAGCCCCAAGACAGAACTTAAATGTCCAAAAAACTAAACATAACCTGACCAAAACCAAAACATAAACATACAGGCGTGACACACACAAGTGAATGCAAGGCATACTTGGTCAACAGCCATACGGGTAACGACGAGGGTGGCCGTATAAACAACTTTAACACTGCGCCACACTGTGAACCCACACCAAACAAGAATGACAAACACATTTCGGGAGAACATCCGCACTGTAACACAACATAAACGCAACAGAACAAACACCCAAAACCCCTTGCAGCACTAACTCTTCTGGGACTACAATATACACGACCCCACCCCCCCAAAACCCGCCCACCTCAACCTCCTCATGCTCAGGTCCCAAATTCCAAGCTGCTGTTTTGAGGCATGTTAAAAAAAATAACGCACTTTGGGACTTCAATAATAAATATGGCAGTTCCATGTTGGCATTTTTTTCCATAACTTGAGTTGATTTATTTTGGAAAACCTTGTTACATTGTTTAATGCATCCAGCTGGCATCACAACAAAATTTAGCATAATAATGTGTTCATTCCACGACTGTATATATCCGTATCGGTTGATACCGGAATCGGTAATTAAGAGTTGGACAATATTGGCAAAAAATCCATTATCGGACATCTCTAGTCGAAGTGTTTGCAGATGACACTAATATTGTTGAACTTCCATCCATCCATTTTCTACCGCTTATTCCCTTTTCGGGTCGCGGGGGGGCGCTGGCGCCTATCTCAGCTACAATTGGGCGGAAGGCGGGGTACACCCTGGACAAGTCGCCACCTCATCGCAGGGCCAACACAGATAGACAGACAACATTCACACTCACATTCACACACTAGGGCCAATTTAGTGTTGTCAATCAACCTATCCCCAGGTGCATGTCTTTGGAAGTGGGAGGAAGCCGGAGTACCCGGAGGGAACCCACGCATTCACGGGGAGAACATGCAAACTCCACACAGAAAGATCCCGAGCCTGGATTTGAACCCAGGACTGCAGGACCTTTGTATTGTGAGGCAGACGCACTAACCCCTCTGCCACCGTGAAGCCCTGTTCAATAACTAGAGTTTTGTTATTTCAATAACTGGAGTTTTGTTATTTAACTTAAGTGTTCAGGTTCAGTAGTTGTTTGCACCTTATTTGCATTACTTTATGGCTATCGATATTACTTTTGTAATAAATATTTTTTTTTTTTTACTTAAATCGTTGTCCTGTGTTGTATTATTATCATAATCAATTAATAAAGGCAAAAGTACAAATTTGTTTTTCAAAAGTATCGATACCCCGAAGCCCCCCCCCCCCCATCAGATGACGACACTTCCGGTATCGGTATCGATATCGGCGATAATGGCCGGTATCGATACCCAAATTTGCGATATCGCCCACCCCTAATGTGAAGGACATACACCGTTTGATTTCTTATTATGAAGCTCATTTTTATTTGACAGTTATTGAAATATATTGTGTGACATCATGCACAAAAGTGCACTTATAACGTGTTTTAAAATGTCTCTGACAATCTTGCACTTTCTGTTTTGGAAATGACATGAATGTTTGTGCCACTGCTTAATAACTGTTTAATAAATACACTTTTGGTCAATTGACTTAGTTGTGGTTTCCCTCTCCGCATGAAAATTAAAAATGTGTGCAGTATGAACTAGAATCTTTTAATGTAGACACATAGAATCATCATACTTATGTGATTATATGCATCAAGTGTTCATTCAAGGCTAAGGCAAAATATCCAGATATATATTCCAAATATATATTGTGTATCGCGACATGGCCTAAAAATATTTAGATATTAAAAAAGCCCAAATCGCCCATCCCTAATCCCACAGATGAACAGGCTAATTGGGAACAGGTGGGTGCCATGATTGGGTATAAAAGCAGCTTCCATGAGATGCTCAGTCATTCACAAACAAGGATGGGGCGAGGGTCACCACTTTGTGGACGAATGCCTGAGCAAATTGTTTAAGAGCAATATTTCTCAACCAGCTACTGCAAGAAGTTTAGGGATTTCACCATCTACGGTCCGTAATATCATCAAAAGGTTCAGAGAATCTGGAGAAATCCCTGCACGTAAGCAGCAAGGCTGAAAACCAAACATTTAATGCCCGTGACCTTCGATCCCTGCATCAAAAAGCGACATTATTTTGTAAAGGATATCACCACCTGGGCTCAGGAACGCTTCAGAAAAACCACTGTCAGTAACTACAGTTAGTCGCTACATCTGTTCGTGCAAGTTAAAACTCTACTATGCAAAACCAAAGCCATTTATCAACAACATCCAGAAACGCCGCCGGCTTCGCTGTGCCCGAGCTCATCTAAGTCGGGCTGATGCAAAGTGTTCTGTGGTCTGACGAGTCCACATTTCAAATTGTTTTTGGAAACTGTGGACGAAATAGAGGAAAACAACCATCCGGATTGTTATAGGCGCAAAGTTCAAAAGCCAGCATCTGTGATGGTATGGGGGTGCATTAGTGCCCAAGGCATGGGTACCTTAGACATCTGTGAAGGCACCATTAATGCTGGAAGGTACATACAGGTTTTGGAGCAACATATGTTGCCACCCAAGCAACGTTATCAAGGACGCCCCTGCTTATTTCAGCAAGACATGGTAACGTAAGCTGTGACGGTATGGGGGTGTATTAGTGCCCAAGGCATGGGTAACTTACACATCTGTGAAGGCACCATTAATGCTGGATGGCACATACAGGTTTTGGAGCAACATGTGTTGCCATCCAAGCAATGTTATCACAGGCGCCCCTGCTTATTTCAGCAAGACAATGCCAAGCCATGTGTTACAACAGCACTTTCCTGGCCCGCCTGTAGTCCGGACCTGTCCCCCATTTAAAATGTGTGGCGCATTATGAAGCCTAAAATACCCCAACGGAGACGTTTGAACAACTGAAGCTGTACATCAGGGGTGTCAAACTCAAATACAGAGTGGGCCAAAATTTAAAACTGAACAAAGCCGCGGGCCGAGGTTGAACAAATTAATCCTTTAATAGGGACCCAAACAAGTTTTGCATTGAATATTGACCAAGCAAGGCTTATATAACTTTATAGTGACATGCAAACTCGAGTTTTAAATAATAATAATAAAAAAATATCAATGGCATATCAAATAAAATAAAAATACAAATTGAATGCCTCTTTTCGGCGGCGTGTTTGAGTTGGGGTGGGGTTTGGTGGTAGCGGGGGTGTATAGTGTAGCGTCCCGGAAGAGTTAGTGATGCAAGGGGTTCTGGGTATTTCTTCGGTTGTGTTTGTGTTGTGTTACGGTGCGGATGTTCTCCCGAAATGTGTTTGTCATTCTTGTTTGCTGTGGGTTCACAGTGTGGCGTATATTTGTAACAGTGTTAAAGTTGTTTATACGGCCACCCTCAGTGTGACCTGTATGGCTGTTGACCAAGTATGCCTTGCATACACTTGTGTGCGTGTATGAGCCGCGTATATTATGTGAGTGGGCCGGCACGCTGTTTGTATGGAGGAAAAGCGGACGTGGCGACATGTAGAGAACGCCAAAGGCAGTGCTTTTAAGGCCCGCCCCCAATATTATTGTCCGGGTGGAAATCGGGAGAAATTCGGGATCGGCACTGAACTTCGGGAGTCTCCCGGGAAAATCGGGAGGGTTGACGAGTATGAGTATTGGTGGTGAATGCGGTTTTACGGTTTTACAGTTAATTTGATATTACCTCAAGGGCCAAATGAAATTACACGACGGGCCAAATTTGGCCTGCGGGCCAGAGATTGACACCCATGCTGTACATCAAGCAAGAATGGGAAATAATTCCACCTGAAAACCCAACCAGTGCCAACTTTACTGGTTTCGGGTTTTGCAAATAAATATGATCACCTTCCATAATATTGCTTAAAAATGACTGTTCATTTTCTCTCCTTTTCAACGAAGAGATTTCAAACATCAACATTTTAGAGCTGCAGTTGTAAAAAAGCGATATGTTTACGGTTATCAAACCGTCAGAATGTCATATCTATCCAGGACAACGAAGTTATTTTCTTCTCTTCCCCGTTGTTGTCATCGTGCCTTTTCCTTGAGTGGCTTTCCTCCTGCTCCTAATTGGATAAAAGGCTCTCAAAGGCAGGCTGAGGGTGATTAGCATAGATGGAGCTATTATCGTTTTTGTTTTTTTTCTGAGTTTCTTCGAAAACTTTCCAGCAATCTTCTCCTGAACAAGCGTCTCATCTCGCACTCGTCCTCGCGACTCCAACTCTTCATCCTTCCTGGAGTTCGTCATTAGGATCCTCCAGCAACATCTCGACCCGTCATCAACCTCCGCCTCCTCCTTTTGTCCGCCTCCCGCCACCACCGCGCCGGAGATGCTCGCTCCACAACATTGTCGGGGAAAAAAAAAAAAAAAAAAAGCCTCCCACTTTTGCATCTTGTCGCGTGGGGGGGAGGGGCCGCGACCTTTCCGTGATGTCACGTTGACGGAAAACGTTCGTCGCTCGCCGGTGAAGCTGTCAAGGCGACGCTCTCGTTGTCTCGCTATTTGGCAGACTTTCATTTGGAGACGCTGTCAGCTGTGTCGACACTTTGCGTTTTCTTTTTTTCTTTCTGGGGTGTCGTTATTTGAGAGCACAACAAGACCGCTTTTATCGGGATGACAACTTTGGGGAACGTTACCGACAACAACAACAACCCTAATGAAGTTTACATAATCGCAGAAATTGTCAGCTCATCATCTTCAAGCTTGGAGGAATGGTAAAGGAACGTTCCGGCAAGGTTTGTTGCTACAAAATGACTTCCTTTTATTGTCATTCAAAATTGAACTTTACAGTACAGATAAGAAAACGATTTTGTTGCATTAGCTCGTTGTAGTGCAGGATAAAAGAGCAATAGGGGGGAGATATAAATAAATAGATTACTGTAGAGATGAATATATTGCACTTTTGCATATGCATCCACGTTTATGGATGTATGTTATATTGTCTTCATATTCCAGCCAGTTAATCCGTTTTTGGGGGAATTGAGGGGATTATTATGATGTGTTCAAGAGTCTTATGGAAGTGACCTTTGCTTGCAGGAGCAAAGGTCGCCACCTCTGTCCATGGTTCTGAAAATACAGCGTCATCAGACAGGGGTGTGGCATGTGCTGACGGCGATACGCAGCTGGCAGACGATTAGATTGCTCAGGTGGTACGTGTTAATCTATTCATCTGTTATATATATTAATACAAGATTAATACCGTTTGTGTGGGGCAGCATAGCTCGGTTGGTAGAGTGGCCGTGCCAGCAACTTGAGGGTTGCAGGTTCGATTCCCGTTTCCGCCATTCTAGTCACTGCCGCTGTGTCCTTGGGCAAGACACTTTACCCACCTGCTCCCAGTGCCACCCACACTGGTTTAAATGTAACTTATATATTGGGTGTCACTATGTAAAGCGCTTTGAGTCACTAGAGAAAAGTGCTATATAAAATAAATTCTATATTCTATATATATATATCTTGATTGGATTATCCAGAGAATAGTGCTCGATACCGTGGTAGAGCGCAATATGTAGGTGTGGGGAAAAATCACAAGACTATTTTGTCTCTACAGAACTGTTTCATGAGGGGTTCCCTCAATCATCAGGAGATTGAGGGATCTCCTGATGATTGAGGGAACGCCTCATGAAACAGTTCTGTAGAGACGAAGTAGTCTTGTGATTTTTCCCACACCTACATATATATATATATATATATATATATATATATATATATACATACATATATATATATACAAACATATAAATATATATATACGCACATACATACATATACATCAATATACACATACATACACATATATATATGTATGTATATATTTATATATGTATGTATATATATATGTATGTATACATATATATGTATTTATGTATGTATGTATGTACATATATATATATACATATATATATATGTGTATATATATGTATGTATGTATGTATATATATATTTATATATGTATGTATATACAATACATACATATATACATACATATATACATACATGTATAAATCTATACATATATATATATACATATGCATACATATATATACATATATACATACATGTATAAATCTATACATATATATATACATATGCATACATATATAAATATGTATATATATACACATACATATATATATATACATATATACACATACATATATATATATATATATATATATATATACACGCAGCACACTGACAAAGATTAACCTACTTTTACTATAACAATCTACAAGATTAATACCGTTTGTGTCTCTTCATTCCCCCCCCATTTAACTGCTTTCTTTTGTAATTGATGTATTAATTTCATTTATGCATTGTTGCATTTGAAACAATTATAGTGTTGATAATAGAGGTAGTTATTGTTATTATTCGATATCAATAGTGCTATTTCTATTAGTATTTGTATTGTTTCATTTGTAATGTAATGATGTTCATTCTCATTTATGTGTTAATAATATATGCAAAATACTTAGTATAGACTATGGACAAGGCAAAACTCACGTAACAGGTGCCTGTAGAAAACAATGACACTACACTGAGCGTGGCAAGCAAGGTGAATGAATAGCTCTCTAAATAGTAGTTGACAGCAGCTGAGCGTGGGACCGCTAACCGAAGGCAGGTGAACCCGATTAATCTCCATGGTGACCAAAATAAACCCAGGAGTGGACAAAACAGGAAGTAAGGGAGTCCAAAACTAACTGAACATAACCAAAACATGATCCGGACCACGGACCATGACACTTCACTAACTGACTTTTCATATCATATTTATACATATCGCATTTGCTGCTAACCAAACCAAATTGAAGTACTATTTTTTATTTATTTGTTCATTCATATGCTATTCACTGTCAGGACTCGGACTATGAGATGGTTTGTTTTTCCGATGCAAAGCAAAGTTGGCACGAGCGAGACGTGAATGTAAGTACATATTTATTTATACTAAAAAAAAATACAAACAAAGGAAGCAAACAAAAGGCGTGCACGAGGGCGGAGAACAAACTTGACTAGAAAACCAAACTAGCACTATGGCATGACTATAGACAAAAAAAACAAAACTCAACAACTGTGACATTAAAAAACAAAATCTTACGTGGCATGAGCAGGAGGGAAACTATGGGCGGAGTGATTAGCAGGCATGGCATGGCATGAAGGGAGTAGGGGTAAAGTTGCCAGGCTGACTTTCTGGCAACGTCAGGTTTAAATAATAGACATGATAATTGCAAACAAGGTGTGAGACATGAGGACAAGGTGAAAACTAATGAGTTGCTATGGTGACAAAGACAAACAAAAGTGCACAAAGAGTCCAAAAACAAAACCGAACATGGCTAAAACAAAACATGATCCCATAGACGTGACATTCACCCGATAGCCAGCACTGCTCTTAAGGCGGTCAGGGAGTGAGGTCTACCAACGTGCACGTGGCCAAGCCACACTGGCGGACCTCCATCACACATGCACCACCCTCGGTTAAGAACCGTTACCGAAGGAATAGCGGTTCAGCCCTGCAACGTTGCTGCCGGGACTGTTGTTCCAAGTCACTCCAACACCCCGACTTGATTTTAGAAATGCGGTCCAAAATAAATCCCCCAAAATATACGGCTGTCGTCCCTGCGTCACATGGATCTATTTGACAAGTGATTCTACGGACTCTAAGTACACGTTCCACTTCGTATTTGCCGCTCGGCATTGAGATGTGAGGATGGAAGCGGTTGGCCGATGCAGGCCAAAATATGCAAATTGATGCCAGCAGCTCCAGACAAACCGCGTGTATTTTTAAAATCTACACCTTATACTTGGACTACTTTTGTTGTTACAGAGCACTTTCTTTTCAGGCTCCCTCACCTCTCCGACGCAACGCTTTCATTAAGGCGCCGTCACAGCTTGTGTCCGCCGTGTCGCCGAGGCAAATTATTGCTGCCACCCTCGACGCTCTCTCAATCACTCGCGGGCCGCCGCCTTACACACGCCGATGGCCTCTGTCAACCCACTATTGAACGCGTGCACGTTCTCAAAGAGGAACTGCACTGTTTTGTTAGGTTTTATTATTATTAGGGACCCTTTGGGACAGAGGACCCTATTGTATTTCTAAAGTTTTATTATTATTATTATTATACCGCCGCCTCTTTGAGCTCTAATATGACCTCCTTAACATGCTTCAAAACTCAACAAATTTGACACACAAATTGCGATCTAATCAAAAAACCAAAACTGCGCTCTAGCGCCCCCTAGGAAAAAACACAGACAAAACTACTTGGAACTTCCGTTACGAATGTCGTAGAGACATGAAACAAAAACCTCTATGTAGGTCTGACTTAGACTTAGATTTCATACACTGATCTCCTTCAGCAAAAATCAACAGGAAGTTGGCAAAAACCCCTTCAAAACAAAAGTTTCCTAAAAAAATGTAATTTTTGCCTCTTTGAGCAGTAATTTGACCCCCTTAAAAGGCTTTAAAACTCACCAAACTGGACACACACTTCAGGACTGGCGAAAATTGCGATCTAATGAAAAAAACCCAACCCAAAACTCAAAAGTGCGGAATAAAACACAGACAAGACTGCTCCTGGGAAGAAAACAGAGACAAAATTGCTTTTAACTTACGGTAGGAATGTCATAGAGACAAAAAACAAAAACTTCTATGTAGGTCTCACTTAGACCTAAATTTCATTCATTGACATCCTTCAGCAAAAATTAACAGGAAGTTGGCAATCACCCCTTCAAAACAAAACTTTTGTAAAAACCCGTCACCTTTTTCCAAACATTATCTCCTCTGAGCGCGTGTGTTGTGTCGGCTTCAAACTCGCAATTGAACCCTTCTGATTAAAAGTGGACAAAAGTTTTTCTAACTGCTCCGGTTTTGATTTTACGAGCCTTCAAAGAACTGCTGTGCTGATGCCGTCTCAAGATGGCCGCTTAAAAGCAGGAAGCACCAGCGTGAGCACACAATGCAGAGAAGGTAGGTACTGTGCGGGTAAAGATATGTTGACTGGGTGAAAGAAGGAGGCACCAGTTTGACTCCAGGATACAGAGAAGGTAGGTAATGTGCAGGTAAAGATATGTTGTCTGGGTGATGGCAGGAAGCACCAGCATGTATGGGTGAAAGAAAGAAGCACCAGTGTGACCCCAGGATGCAGGGAAGGTAGGTAATGTGCAGGTATGTTGAATGGGTAAAGGCAGGAAACACCAGCAAAAGTCGGTCCCGTCCATCGCTGCTTGCAGCTTTAATTTTTATTTATTTTGCCTATCATTCACAATGCCTATGTAATACAAGAACACCCATTGTTTTTTATGCATTCTAACTCATAAAATATGGCAAGCATGAGGTGGCTAACAATGCAGGTAATGGGAGTACTCTATTCCACCCATAAAGCCTTTGTAAAAATATGTCTAAAACCGCCAAAAATACTGCATTTACAGTTGTGGTCCCCAAACTAAGGCCCGCGGGCCGGATACGGCCCACCAGGTTCCAAAATCTGGCCTGCCGGAAGGCCCAAGTAAAAAAAAAAAATAAAAAAAATATGTATATATATTTTTTTTTCTTTTTTTTTTTAGAAAAAGGTAGAAAATGGATTAAAAGGGACATATTAAAAAATATATGTATACATTTTTTTAAATGAAAAAAAAAATATATATATATAGATATTTTTTTCATTAAAAAAATAAACATTTTTTTTTATAATCTGTCCTTATGAAAAAAAAAATATATATATGTATATACATATATATATATATATTTTTTTTTTCATTTAAAAAAAACAGAAACATTTTTTTTTATTTTTACAATCTGTCCTTTCTAATCCATTTTGTACCGCTTGTTACTCTCAGTGTCTCCTTGTCGCTCAGGCAAATCATGTTTAAAAATAAATTTTCCCATCAATAACGTGAGGTCATTGCGCTCGGAATATACATATAGATATATACATATATATATATATATATATATATATATATATATATATACATATATATATATATATATATATATATATATATATATATATATATATATATATATATATATATATATACATATAAATACAGAGACCGGCCCCCAGCCAAAGGTTTTTAACCCAATGCGGCCCCAGAATCAAAAAGTTTGGGGACCCATGATCTACAATGTAAATAGTCATGAAAACAAAGAAAACCCATTGAATGATGAGAAGGTCCAATCTTTTTCCCTGTACGGTACGTTTCTGGATCATAAATTGTCACCACTCTGTGGCTCCATAGCGAGCTGACTTTTACTAACATTTATTTACCAATTAGAATGCATAAAATAGGGAAAACATGTCCTTTCTCACATAATGTTTGTGAATGACCGACAAAAGTGCAGTTTCTTCTGTTTCTTCATATTGATCATTTTCTGTCCCGTCAGAAATCCACAGGTTCGATTCCTGCGTTATTATTTTTGTGCCCCCGTTGCAGACGTTCCCAGACTCCACAGAGAGAAGCCGGCTGGTCAGACATGGATTGTTTTCTATTTTTAGCGTTGTGCAAAAATGACCTCTAATTTGATTTCATCCAGTTTGCAAGGGGGGGGCGCGAACCTCAGTGACGAAGGCTGCCGCAAGAGGCGTCCGTTGGAATGACGGCGGTCGGGCTGCAGATGTCGTTCATCAGTTGGGGATGATGAAAGCAGGCTGGCAGGGTTGGCGGTCGACCGCGGAGAGGCGTTGCAGGGAGGTCGGGCCATGTGGCGGCCATGTGCAGTGCGGCTTCAGCGACTCGACAAAGAATATCATTTGCAATAATTGTGGCGGCATTGTTGGCACGGGCGCCGTAATCACACACAGATTGTTTCGCAATGAACAAAAAAAAAATAAAAAAAAATAAAAGCCTCCCCGGAACAGGCACAGGAGGCTCTTTCGGCGGAGAAGTGGGGACGACAACAATGGCGGCATTGTCGCCGACCTTCTTCCTTCTCCTCCTTTCTTTTTCCAGCTGCTCCGGGGGCCTTTGCCTTTGAGAGTCAGGTGCGAGGAGTAAAAATTGAAATTACTCATGAATCCCATTGGCTTTCTTGCGGGCTCCCGGAGCTCAGCTGCTCAGCGGGAAGTTTCTTGAAATATTACTTTTATTGTGCGCACGGGCGACATATAAAGCTGCCAGGAACACACGGCTCGATTGCTTATTATTCCCCCACAAGGGTCAAAGTGAGCACGGGCGTGTGTGTGTGTGAGGGGGGGGCCGGGGACTAGTAGCGCGGCGGTTTCTTCGTTTTCTTAACATTCCTGCCAAGTATCTGACGGACTCGTACTGCTTTCGGATGTGGTGTCAGATCGTCTCCAGGAATGATGGCATGGGGATTGTTTAAAATTGGGCTCAGTTGTCCCGGGGTTCCGTGAGGAGCAGGCATTTACCCCCAACACCTGGCGGCAATGTTCCCTGCAAGCTGCAAGCGTGTGCAATTACGCGGTGTTGGGTAAGCTTCTTGGAAAATGTAGTAAGCTTAGCTGGGAGGTTATTTGACGATAAATGTGGCTTTACGACACTGAAGCTACAGTAAAACACCGGAGAAATGTAGCCAAGTGTCAGGTTCAAACATCGATGACATTTATTAAACAAGACAAGAAGCAACGAAATGAACAGAGACAGAATTCAATTTTGCTCAATTTGAGGAGAGACGTGGCGACAGTACTCTCTGTACAGTCTTCCACCACGCTCTGGCGAAAGATTGTACGCACACCTCTTTTTATTTGGACTTTCCCTGTTTACAAACCAACATCTGTTTCTAAAGGAATGGGGGGTATGTAAACAGCCATTGTTTTCGGTCACATTAATGGTAATGGTAAATGGTTTGTACCTGTATAGCGCTTTTCTACTATTTTTTAAGGAACTCAATGCGCTTTGACACTATTTCCACATTCACCCAATCACACACTGATGGCGGGAGCTGCCATGCAAGGCGCTAACCAGGACCCACCAGGAGCAAGGGTGAAGTGTCTTGCTCAAGGACACAACGGACGTGACTAGGATGGTCGATGGCGGAGGGGTCAAGTAGCGCGGCGGTTTCTCGGTTTTTTTAACATTCCTGCCAAGTATCTGACCGCCTCGTACTGCTTTCGGACGTGGTGTCGGATCGTCTCCAGGAATGATGGCATGGGGATTGTTTAAAATTGGGCTCAGTTGTCCCGGGGTTCCGTGAGGAGCAAGCATTTACCCCCAACACCTGGCGGCAATGTTCCCTGCAAGCTGCAAGCGTGTGCAATTACGCGGTGTGTTGGGTAAGCTTCTTGGAAAATGTAGTAAGCTTAGCTGGGAGGTTATTTGACGATAAATGTGGCTTTACGACACTGAAGCTACAGTAAAACACCGGAGAAATGTAGCCAAGTGTCAGATTCAAACATCAATGACATTTATTAAACAAGACAAGAAGCAAGGAAATGAACAGAGACAGAATTCAATTTTGCTCAATTTGAGGAGAGACGTGGCGACTGGACTCTCTGTACAGTCTTCCACCACGCTATGGGGAAAGATTGTACGCACACCTCTTTTTATTTGGACTTTCCCTGTTTACAAACCAACATCTGTTTCTAAAGGAATGGGGGGTATGTAAACAGCCATTGTTTTCGGTCACATTAATGGTAATGGTAAATGGGTTGTACCTGTATAGCGCTTTTCTACTATTTTTTAAGGAACTCAATGCGCTTTGACACTATTTCCACATTCACCCAATCACACACTGATGGCGGGAGCTGCCATGCAAGGCGCTAACCAGGACCCACCAGGAGCAAGGGTGAAGTGTCTTGCTCAAGGACACAACGGACGTGACTAGGATGGTCGATGGCGGAGGGGTCAAGTAGCGCGGCGGTTTCTCTGTTTTTTTAACATTCCTGCCAAGTATCTGACCGCCTCGTACTGCTTTCGGACGTGGTGTCGGATCGTCTCCAGGAGTGATGGCATGGGGATTGTTTAAAATTGGGCTCAGTTGTCCCGGGGTTCCGTGAGGAGCAGGCATTTACCCCCAACACCTGGCGGCAATGTTCCCTCCAAGCGTGTGCAATTACGCGGTGTTGGGTAAGCTTCTTGGAAAATGTAGTAAGCTTAGCTGGGAGGTTATTTGACATTAAATGTGGCTTTACGACACTGAAGCTACAGTAAAACACCAGAGAAATGTAGCCAAGTGTCAGGTTCAAACATCGATGACATTTATTAAACAAGACAAGAAGCAAGGAAATGAACAGAGACAGAATTCAATTTTGCTCAATTTGAGGAGAGACGTGGCGACAGTACTCTCTGTACAGTCTTCCACCACGCTCTGGCGAAAGATTGTACGCACACCTCTTTTTATTTGGACTTTCCCTGTTTACAAACCAACATCTGTTTCTAAAGGAATGGGGGGTATGTAAACAGACATTGTTTTCGGTCACATTAATGGTAATGGTAAATGGTTTGTACCTGTATAGCGCTTTTCTACTATTTTTTAAGGAACTCAATGCGCTTTGACACTATTTCCACATTCACCGAATCACACACTGATGGCGGGAGCTGCCATGCAAAGCGCTAACCAGGGCCCATCAGGAGCAAGGGTGAAGTGTCTTGCTCAAGGACACAACGGACGTGACTAGGATGGTCGATGGCAGAGGGGTCAAGTAGCGCGGCGGTTTCTCGTTTTTTTTAACATTCCTGCCAAGTATCTGACCGCCTCGTACTGCTTTCGGATGTGGTGTCAGATCGTCTCCAGGAATGATGGCATGGGGATTGTTTAAAATTGGGCTCAGTTGTCCCGGGGTTCCGTGAGGAGCAGGCATTTACCCCCAACACCTGGCGGCAATGTTCCCTGCAAGCTGCAAGCGTGTGCAATTACGCGGTGTTGGGTAAGCTTCTTGGAAAATGTAGTAAGCTTAGCTGGGAGGTTATTTGACGATAAATGTGGCTTTACGACACTGAAGCTACAGTAAAACACCGGAGAAATGTAGACAAGTGTCAGATTCAAACATCAATGACATTTATTAAACAAGACAAGAAGCAAGGAAATGAACAGAGACAGAATTAAATTTTGCTCAATTTGAGGAGAGACGTGGCGACTGTACTCTCTGTACAGTCTTCCACCACGCTCTGGCGAAAGATTGTACGCACACCTCTTTTTATTTGGACTTTCCCTGTTTACAAACCAACATCTGTTTCTAAAGGAAAGGGGGGTATGTAAACAGCCATTGTTTTCGGTCACATTAATGGTAATGGGAAATGGTTTGTACCTGTATAGCGCTTTTCTACTATTTTTTAAGGAACTCAATGCGCTTTGACACTATTTCCACATTCACCCAATCACACACTGATGGCGGGAGCTGCCATGCAAGGCGCTAACCAGGACCCACCAGGAGCAAAGGTGAAGTGTCTTGCTCAAGGACACAACGGACGTGACTAGGATGGTCGATGGCGGAGGGGTCAAGTAGCGCGGCGGTTTCTCGGTTTTTTTAACATTCCTGCCAAGTATCTGACCGCCTCGTACTGCTTTCGGACGTGGTGTCGGATCGTCTCCAGGAATGATGGCATGGGGATTGTTTAAAATTGGGCTCAGTTGTCCCGGGGTTCCGTGAGGAGCAGGCATTTACCCCCAACACCTGGCGGCAATGTTCCCTGCAAGCTGCAAGCGTGTGCAATTACGCGGTGTTGGGTAAGCTTCTTGGAAAATGTAGTAAGCTTAGCTGGGAGGTTATTTGATGTTAAATGTGGCTTCACGACACTGAAGCTACAGTAAAACACCGGAGAAATGTAGCCAAGTGTCAGGTTCAAACATCGATGACATTTATTAAACAAGACAAGAAGCAAGGAAATGAACAGAGACAGAATTCAATTTTGCTCAATTTGAGGAGAGACGTGGCGACTGGACTCTCTGTACAGTCTTCCACCACGCTCTAGGGAAAGATTGTACGCACACCTCTTTTTATTTGGACTTTCCCTGTTTACAAACCAACATCTGTTTCTAAAGGAATGGGGCGTATGTAAACAGACATTGTTTTCGGTCACATTAATGGTAATGGTAAATGGGTTGTACCTGTATAGCGCTTTTCTACTATTTTTTAAGGAACTCAATGCGCTTTGACACTATTTCCACATTCACCCATTCACACACTGATGGCGGGAGCTGCCATGCAAGGCGCTAACCAGGACCCACCAGGAGCAAGGGTGAAGTGTCTTGCTCAAGGACACAACGGGCGTGACTAGGATGGTCGATGGCGGAGGGGTCAAGTAGCGCGGCGGTTTCTCGGTTTTCTTAACATTCCTGCCAAGTATCTGACGGCCTCGTACTGCTTTCGGACGTGGTGTCGGATCGTCTCCAGAAATGATGGCACGGGATTGTTTAAAAATGGGCTCGGATGTCCTGGGGTTCCATGAGGAGCAGGCATTTACCCCCAACACCTGGCGGCAATGTTCCCTCCAAGCGGGTGCAATTACGCGGTGTTGGGTAAGTTTAGCTGGGAGGTTATTTGACATTAAATGTGGCTTTACGACACTGAAGCTACAGTAAAACACCGGAGAAATGTAGCCAAGTGTCAGGTTCAAACATCGATGACATGTATTAAACAAGACAAGAAGCAAGGAAATGAACAGAGACAGAATTCAATTTTGCTCAATTTGAGGAGAGACGTAGCGACTGTACTCTCTGTACCGGTGACGTGCGGTGAACACCAGGTGAGGCATACATACTTTGAGTTTTTTTTCTTAAATTCATATGAACAGATCTAACCATTGTTGATTTAGAATGACAGGAAAACGAAGGGATTAATTTGCGTCCATAAAAACGTTACTGCTGAGGCATTGAACAATATATCACCCCATACTTTGAGGCAGAGGTACTTGCTGCCTCATGGCCTAACTTTTACCCGCGGCATCAAGCACGCGCCCCCTTTCACGCACACGCTCGATACACTTTTTGTGCAGCCGTGGAGGCACCACCTGTGTCTGCCTCACTTCTGGTCTGCTGTGTTATTTTGATCAAGAAATACAGAATTTCCGCGATTTTGACCATGAAAATTATCCAAATATACAGGAACCTCACCAAAATCACATAGAAAGCATAGACCAAAAGATAAATATTACAACTTATTTAATTACTCAGTTTTTTTTTAAACCTATTACCCCTCCTGGTGGCAAGGTGAGGCACTGCCTCACTTGCCTCCCCTGACAGAACATCACTGCTCTGTACAGTCTTCCGCCACGCTCTGGCGAAAGATTGTACGCACACCTCTTTTTGTTTGGATTTTCCCTGTTTAGATAATAACAGCTGTTTCTAAAGGAAAGGGGGGTATGTAAACAGCCATAGTTTTCGGTCACATTAATGGTAATGGTAAATGGGTTGTACTTGTATAGCGCTTTTCTACCGTTTTTAAGGAACTCAAAGCGCTTTGACACTATATCCATATTCACCCATTCACACACTGATGGCGGGAGCTGCCATGCAAGGCACTAACCAGGACCCATCAGGAGCAAGGGTGAAGTGTCTTGCTCAAGGACACAACGGACGTGACTAGGATGGTAGAAGGTGGGGATTGAACCAGTAGCCCTCATATTGCTGGCACGGCCACTCTCCCACTTCGCCACACCGTCCCGTTAACACAAAAGAAAAGATGCCTCGGGCTTGGGCTGGTCCTGGCTCGAGCTTGGGCAAGTCTTGGATCACAATAGATAACCCCCCCCGTCCCGTCTCTTCCCAAAGTACACAATGGAATATTCCAAGCCAATTGGCGCAACAAAGACAGCCTCTTGTCTGTTCAGAGATCGGAAAGTTTTTTGATAATTTACACACTATTTTTTTTCTGACACCAAGCTACAATTAAAGTAGCTTAAAGGCGAACTGTATTATTTTTGGAATTTTGCCTATCATTCACAATCTCTATTTAAGACAAGAACACGTACAGTAGACGGCAAAAGTTTGGACACACCTTCTCCTCATTCAATGCGTTTTCGTACTTTTCATGACTATTTACACTGTAGATTGTCAACACTATGAATGAACACACATGGAGTTATGTACTTAACAACAAAAAAGGTGAAATAACTGAAAACATGTTTTATGTTCTAGTTTCTTCAAAATAGCCATCCTTTGCTCTGATTACTGCTTTGCACAGTAGCATTTGTTTGCACAGTTTGAGTACAAACAAATGTGTTAAAAATTGCTATGAAACGAAAAGGGATAGGAATAGAGTTAGGAACTATGTTAACTTATAGAAATGACTAAACGTGTGTCCTAAAAATCTGTGTCATTGTCTTCAAATGTGCGCAGTCGCTACCAGATGGCCGACAAATGCTTTAAAATGTAATATCGGAAATTATTTTTAAAACGCTGCTGTACGGAGTGGTACATGGATGTAGGGAGAAGTACAAAGCTGCAAAAAACCTTAAAGGTACTGCCTTTGCGTGCCGGTCCAATCACATGATATCTACAGCTTTTCTCACCCACAAATAAATGCAATGCATACTTGGTCAACAGCCATACAGGTCACACTGAGGGTGGCCGTATAAACAAGGTTAACACTGTTACAAATATGCGCCACACTGTGAACCCACACCAAACAAGAATGACAAACTAATTTCGGGAGAACATCCGCACCGTAACACAACCTAAACACAACCGAACAAATACCCAGAACCCCTTGCAGCACTAACTCTTCTGGGATGCTAAAATATACACAACCCCGCCCACCTCAACCTCCTCATGCTCTCCTAGGGAGAACATGTCCAAGCTGCTGTTTTGAGACATGTTAAAAACAAAAAACACTTTTTGACTTCAATAATAAATATGGCAGTGCCAAGTTGGCATTTTTTTTTCCATTATTTGAGTTGATTTATTTTGGAAAACCTTGTAACATTGTTTAGTGCATCCAGCGGGGCATCACAACAAAATTAAGCACAATAATGTGTTAATTCCACGACTGTATAAATCGGTATCGGTTGATATCGGAATCTGTAATCAAGAGTTGGACAATATCGGAAAATCGGCAAAAAGCCATTACTGGACATTTCTTATATATATATATATATATATATATATATATACTGTATGTACATATTACAATCATATAATAGACATATAATTAACAATTATTAAAATTTGTTATTAAGAGTGTGTGAAAGCTCTACTCCTACCTTGTTTACTTCCATGACAATCTCCCTAAGGTGTTTTAATCAATCAGAAATATCAAGCAGCTAAAATGTATTTATATGGGTGTCATTTTGATGTTTTCATGTTGATTGAATGTGTTTTATAATATCCACAAAGTTCAATCAGCAGGTTTTGTTATGTGTGACCATGTTTGTAGATTTTTTTTAACTGGTTGATTTTTTTTTTCTGCACCGTGACTAGGGAAGGTTGTTTGGTTGAGTCATAAAAGTATTTGCCGTATTTCATTGACTTAAAAGAACAAGTAATGGTGGAGTTACTTTCATTGGCAGAATGGCAACATTCAGATTGCTGGATGTTTACATATTATGGGTGCTGTTATGAAATGGGTGGACCCATCCCCCTCCCGCCGACATCTGCAGTCCTCTCCAAGGTTTCTCATAGTCATTCACAATGACGTCCCACTGGGATGTGAGTTTTTCCTTGCCCTTTTGTGGGCTCTGTGCCGAGGATGTGGCTGTGGCTTGTGCAGCCCTTTGAGACACTTGTGATTTAGGGCAATATAAATAAACATTGATTGATTGATTGAACATGTGTGATTTCGGGCCAAATTGAAGATGCCGGCGGGCTGAGTTTGCCCCGCCGACCGGAAGTTTGGACACTCCTGCTTTAATTTAGAAATGCCTGGGAAGACTTGGCCACAAAAGTATGACACTATTTAGTTATGCTGTCCGTAGCGCTATTTAGGTTACACACTGCTTTTGTGTTGTCTGCACACAACCCATCTTTGGAATGCTTCAAAGAAAATCCAACCAAAGAAACAGGTATGTGACACAGGCATGTGTGATCATGTTTTTTTTTTGTTATTTTCTGTTAATTTAAGACTCCATAAGTTCCTGTTTGTGTGCACCCTTGTTTGTTTTAGTTTCCATGAAGACTTATGATTTTCACCTGCCTCTTGTGTTCGGATCACACCTTTGTCTATTCAAAAGACTATGATTGAAGCCTGTTGTTGCCAGTTAGTCGGTCTGGCGACATTGCTCTGTTCATGCCATAGTTGGATGCTCTGTCCATGCCATAGTTTCATGCTTGTTTTCAAGCGATACCATAGTTCATGTTGTTCGCTTCATGCTGTGTCCAAGTAAGTTTGGTTTGTTCCAAGCCATAGTTTATGCTGTTTGTTTCATGCTACAAGTTTTGTGTTTGTTCCCCGCCATAATTCATGTTTGTTTACCTCATGCTCTGCCAAGATTTCTTGAGTTAGATTAATAAATATGTTTGTGGAGAGGTGGGGCCGGCGGTCCGACGGCGAGGCAGGGCACGCCTGAGCCCAGGCCAAAGATGGAGGCATGGCCGGCGAGCGGCGAGGCGCGACGCCGCAATCGAGATCAGGTGTGTGGATCACGCACCTGGGGACAATTAACTAATATCCTCTTGCTGTATAAAAGGACAGCAGCAGAGGAGGGTGACGAAGAACGAGTTGGAGAGACGACTGGGCAAGGAGCGAGGAAGAGAGCGAGAGCGAGAGGCAGACGACGTGGACGGTTGAAAAGCAGAACCGAGGAGCGAGCAGTGAGAGCGGCAGAGCTGAAAAGCAACCCGCATAAGACTTTTTCTTATTGAAAAATAAAGAAGTCTACACCTGCTCGCAGAATGTCTGTGCTTGGTGGTCCTTGGAACCTACGCGACGGGTTGAGACCGTCACAATGTTCCTACCTGCAAGCCTTGTCCGGAATAGTCCGTTTGCATCCCGGCAGAACTAAACTGCAACCCCTCTCCCCCTATAGTCATGACAGATCTGTCGGTGGTATCGCATGAAAACAAGCATGAAACTATGGCATAAACAGAGCAATGTCGCCAGACCGACTAACTGGCAACGACAGGCTTAAATAATAGTCTCTCGATTAGAGACAGGTGTGACCCGAACCCAAGAGGCAGGTGAAAATCACAAGTCATCATGAAAAGTAAAACAAACAAGGATGCACAAAAACAGGAACTAATGGAGTCTTAACCTGACAGAAAATAACAAAAAACATGATCCAGAGCACAGATCATGACAAGGTGCATGTTTTTGGAGGTGGGAGGGAACCCAGGCAGTCACGGAGAGAACATGCAAACTCAACACAGAAAGATCCCAAACCCGGGATCGAACCCAGGACCTTCGTATTGTGAGGCAGATGCACTAACCTCTTTTCATCCATCCATCCATCATCTTCCGCTTATCCGAGGTCGGGTCGCGGGGGCAACAGCCTAAGCAGGGAAACCCAGACTTCCCTCTCCCCAGCCACTTCGTCTAGCTCTTCCCGGGGGATCCCGAGGCGTTCCCAGGCCAGCCGGGAGACATAGTCTTCCCAACGTGTCCTGGGTCTTCCCCGTGGCCTCCTACCGGTTGGACGTGCCCTAAACACCTCCCTAGGGAGGCGTTCGGGTGGCATCCTGACCAGATGCCCGAACCACCTCATCTGGCTCCTCTCGATGTGAAGGAGCAGCGGCTTTACTTTGAGTTCCTCCTGGATGGCAGAGCTTCTCACCCTATCTCTAAGGGAGAGCCCCGCCACACGGCGGAGGAAACTCATTTCGGCCGCTTGTACCCGTGATCTTATCCTTTCGGTCATGACCCAAAGCTCATGACCATAGGTGAGGATGGGAACGTAGATCGACCGGTAAATTGAGAGCTTTGCCTTCCGGCTCAGCTCCTTCTTCACCACAACGGATCGGTACAACGTCCGCATTACTGAAGACGCCGCACCGATCCGCCTGTCGATCTCACGATCCACTCTTCCCCCACTCGTGAACAAGACTCCTAGGTACTTGAACTCCTCCACTTGGGGCAGGGTCTCCTCCCCAACCCGGAGATGGCACTCCACCCTTTTCCGGGCGAGAACCATGGACTCAGACTTGGAGGTGCTGATTCTCATTCCGGTCGCTTCACTCTCGGCTGCGAACCGATCCAGCGAGAGCTGAAGATCCCGGTCAGACTACACGAAAAAGCAAGACGCTCTACAAGGTTTACAAGGTACTGTTAAGTTCAAATTTGAATGATAATAAAAAAGAAAACTGAGTCTAAGTCTAAGGTTTACAATATAACCTCAGGTATGTTTTCGGAGTTTTTTGCATGTATGTTTTGTATAATTTGACATTTTCAGTGTTCGTAAATTATCTACTAAAACCCTAAAAAAACATGTGCTACATTACACGGGTGTGAGAAGAGGTTGGTAGATGAGAATACATCTATTGTGAAGGTAAAAAAATAGTGTAGGAATGAATCCGATACAGGAGATGTCATCTTGATTTTCAAAATTTAGAATTTTTCACAATGTTCCTCTTTTCTCCCCCTCAAGGAGTGCTCCCATCCCTAGATACGACCACTTAAGGGAACCAGCAAAAGTGGGCACTAAGCCCAGGTTGCCATGACCTAAACCACATTTTGAAGCCATGTAACTTGTTATCTCAGGTTTTTGGACAAGTGCGATACTGGTGTGGGCAAAGGGTTTTTCGTCTCATGTGCTCCATTGTGGTCCAAGGAAATGCGGTCAGGGGAGTTTTTTTGTTTGCTTAGACACGGGTCATCTGTCCAGTTATTGAGTCCCAGGTCGTACAAACCCTGTTTCCATATGAGTTGGGAAATTGTGTTAGATGTAAATATAAACGGAATACAATGATTTGCAAATCATTTTCAACCCATATTCAGTTGAATATGCTACAAAGACAACATATTTGATGTTCACACTGATAAACATTTTTTTTTTTCCTGCAAATAATCATTAACTTTAAGAATTTGATGCCAGCAACACGTGACAAAGCAGTTGGGAAAGGTGTCGATAAATACTGACGAAGTTGAGGAATGCTCATCAAACACTTATTTAGAACATCCTACAGGTGTGCAGGCTAATTGGGAACAGGTGGGTGCCATGATTGGGTATAAAAACAGCTTCCCAAAAAGTGCTGAGTCTTTCACAAGAAAGGATGGGGCGAGGTACACCCCTTTGTCCACAACTGCCTGAGCAAATAGTCAAACAGTTTAAGAACAACATTTCTCAAAGTGCAATTGCAAGAATTTTAGGGATTTCAACATCTACGGTCCATAATATCATCAAAAGGTTCAGAGAATCTGGAGAAATCACTCCACGTAAGCGGCATGGCCGGCAACCAACATTGAATGACCGTGACCTTTTATCCCTCACTGTATCAAAAACCGACATCACTATTTAAAGGATATCACCACATGGGCTCAGGAACACTTCAGAAAACCACTGTCACTAAATACAGTTGGTCGCTACAACTGTAAGTGCAAGTTAAAGCTCTACTATACAAAGCGAAAGCCATTTATCAACAACATCCAGAAACGCAGCCGGACTGATGCAAAGTGGAAAAGTGTTCTGTAGTGAGGGATTTCAACATCTACGGTCCATAATATCATCAAAAGGTTCAGAGAATCTAGAGAAATTACTCCACGTAAGCGGCATGGCCGGAAACCAACATTGAATGACCGTGACCTTCGATCCCTCAGACGGCACTGTATCAAAACCGACATCAATCTCTAAAGGATATCACCACATGGGCTCAGGAACACTTCAGAACACCACTGTCACTAAATACAGTTGGTCGCTACATCTGTAAGTGCAAGTTAAAGCTCTAGTATACAAAGCGAAAGCCATTTATCAACAACATCCAGAAACGCCGCCGGACAGATGCAAAGTGGAAAAGTGTTCTGTGGTGTGACGAGTCCACATTTCAAATTGTTTTTTGGAAATATTCGACATCGTGTCATCCAGACCAAAGGGGAAGCGAACCATCCAGACTGTTATCGACGCAAAGTTCAAAAGCCAGAATCTGTGATGGTATGGGGGTGCATTAGTGCCAAAGAGATGGGTAACTTACACATCTGTGAAGGCACCATTAATGCTGAAAGGTACATACAGGTTTTGGAACAACATATGCTGCCATCTAAGCGCCGTCCTTTTCATGGACGCCCCTGCTTGATTCAGCAAGACAATGCCAAGCCACATTCAGCACGTGTTACAACAGCGTGGCTTCGTAAAAAAAGAGTGCGGGTACTTTCCTCGCCCGCCTGCAGTCCAGACCTGTCTCCCATCGAAAATGTGTGGCGCACTATGAAGCATAAAATACGACAGCGGAGACCCCGGACTGTTGAACGACTGAAGCTCTACATAAAACAAGAATGGGAAAGAATTCCACTTTCAAAGCTTCAACAATTAGTTTCCTCAGTTGCCAAATGTTTATTGAGTGTTGTTGAAAGAAAAGGTGATGTAACACAGTGGTGAACATGCCCTTTCCCCACTACTTTGGCAAGTGTTGCTGGCATCAAATTCTAAAGTTAATGATTATTTGCAAAAAAAAGTTTGAACATCAAATATGTTGTCTTTGTAGTGCATTCAATTGAATATGGGTTGAAAAGGATTTGCAAATCATTGTATTCCGTTTATATTTACATCTAACACAATTTCCAAACTCATATGGTTTGTAAAATCGACACTGGTGTGAGCGCGGCATACCGACCTTCCTTTGAACGACTGGAGGAGGAAAGCATCATTTTACAGTCAGACTGAGACTGAGTCACCTGTGCGTGAGATAAGACCGGAAAAGAATCCACAAAAGTCTAGAACATTGCACTAACACCGCAGTACACCAATGATGAAACAAACGGGTCGTATCACCAATGCTGGAGCGGCAGGGTTCAGGATGGAGAGGTGGAATCACGTCCAAGTCCGGCACGACACACATAGCCTTGTGTGAGTACGCACTAATGACATTTTATGTCCGGGATTTTTCCAGCTTGAGACATATCCGGGAGATTGGATGTGTTATGGAAGGCGGTCGTGTCGTCCTTAACTTTGCTCCTGACTGTGATGAGCTGAGGGACGGGTCATTCCCTCGGTGATCCCACACCAGATTTGCTGGGCTGATTGGCGCCGTGGTGTTTCCTGTTTGTGTGTTTTGTGATACGCTCCCTCGTCTCCGTCCCTCCTGACGCGCTTTATTGTCCAGAAAGCATCTGAGGGCATTTGAGGGCTCGCCGGCGGTCTTCAGAAGAGCGCTCGCACTCAACAATATTACAAAAGAATGGAGAAAAAAAAACAAGATGGAAATGCTGCCTGGCGTCTCGATCATCAATTACGTGTTCACGAACGTCTGACATGCGAAGGTGGGCGTTTGCTACACAGTTATTACCTAAATATATGCTTTGTTTACATTAAAAAAACATTAAAATTAAAGCAAACTTTCCAAACAACAACTACCCTATTTCCTTTAATTGCCGCCGCTGCGCTTACCAAAGGCATGCGGTAAAAGTAGGCATGCGCTAACTATTTTAAAACCTCTTCTCACTCCTGCGCTTACCAAAGGCATGCAGTAAAAAATTGAGTGTGATGTAAGCTTGGACCTTATATTCTACTGAATAGCTCTTAATCTTCTTCCCTTTATGCGATGTCAAATTACCGGTATTGAAATCAGCCTCCTCCATTTTGAAAATGATGACAAAGGAAGTGTCGCTCGTGACGTCACGAGTTTGACCAGGTGGTAATACTAAGCATAGTCTAATTATTTTGGGAAGCGAGTTTGACCCGGCAGTAATTCAAGGCAGGCGCATACTATATGCCCTGCGGCAATTCAAGGAAATACGGTATGTCATTTACAGGGAATAGAGATATTGGCCGATATTATTAGCCGATAAATGCTTTAAAATGTAATATCGTTAATTATCAGTATCGGTTTCAGAATTATTGGTATTGGTTTTTTTAAAAAGTAAAATAATGACTATTAAAACACCACTTTCTACACGGACGTAGACAGAAGAACAGAGCATCAATAAACCTTAAAGGCATAATATCTATGGCTTTTGACACAAAAAAGTGAATGCAAAGCATACTTGGTCAACAGCCATACAGGTCACACTGAGGGTGGCCGTATAAAAAAAACTTTAACACTGTTACAAATATGTGCCACACTGTGAACCCACACCAAACAAGGATGACAAACACATTTCGGGAGAACATCAGCACCGTAACACAACATAAACACAGCAGCACAAATACCCAGATTTCCTTGCAGCACTAACTCTTCCGGGAAGCTACAATATACACCCCCTCTCACCCCCCGACCCGCCCACCTCAACCTCCTAATGCTCTCTCAGGGAGAGCATGTCCCAAAATCAGAGCTGCTGTTTTGAGGCATGTTAAAAAAAAATATGCACTTTGTGACTTCAATAATAAATATGGCAGTGCCATGTTGGCACTTTTTTTCCATAACTTGAGTTGATTTATTTTGGAAAACCTTGTTATATTTTTAAATGCATCCAGCGGGGCATCACAACAAAATTAGGTATAATAATGTGTGAATTCTACGACTGAAAATATCAGTATCGGTTGGTATTGGTATCGTTAATAAAGAGTTGGACAATATCGGAATATTGGCAAAAAAGCCATTATCGGACATCTCTAACAGGGAACCATCTCCAGTGTTTGATCCGTGGGCGGACAAGCAGATATAGTCCCCAGGAATGTACTTTTTTGGGTGAGTGTTGTTGGATATATTGAACATATATGCAGTCGTGGTCAAAAGTTTACATACACTTGTAAAGAACATAATGTCATGGCTGTCTTGAGTTTACAATCAATTCTACAACTCGTATTTTTTTGTGATGCAGTGATTGGAGCACAAGAATTCCACTTTCAAAGCTTCAACAATTAGTTTCATCAGTTCCCAAACGTTTATTGAGTGTTGTTAAAAGAAAAGGTGATTCAACACAGTGGTGAACATACCCTTTCCCAACTACTTTGGTAAGTAGTTGGTCACAAAAAACATTTTTTTGTGACCAACTATATATATATATATATATATATATATATATATATATATATATATATATATATATATATATATATATATATACAGTGGGTACGGAAAGTATTCAGACCCCCTTAATTTTTTTAGTCTTTGTTAAATTGCAGCCATGTGCTAAAATAATTTAAGTTCATTTTTTTTTCCTTTTAATGTACACACAGCACCCCATATTGACAGAAAAACATAGAATTGAATGTAATGACTGATTGGCATAGTAATGCCGGGTTTGTCCCTCCGTGGATGCGTCGACAAGAACACAGCAAATAGTAAGTTTAAATGATTTATTAAACTTAACAAAAGCAGGCTACGAACACAAATACTGGAGCTAACAGACAAAATAAACCAAGGGCGCTAGCATAAAAGCTAGGAATAGAAAACATAAAAACTAAGACTGGCACAAAGGCACACAAAAAAGGAAAAACAATTCATCAGCGTGAGAGCTGGAATAAAACAAAGGTTTAGCGTGAAAAGCTAGCGAGAATATACTTACATGAAGTCAGTCAATACTGTTGCTAAAAGGCAAATTTATGGACCCAGACTGAACAAAGAAAAGAGGAAAGCTTATATAGGGAGAAATCAAGGAGAACCAGGTGTGTGTAGAAAACGAGGAGCAGGTGAAATCAATGTGTAACCATGGTAACGGACTAAACAGGAAGTAAGTGGGTCAGAAGAGAATGAAACAAAGATGGAAAAATAAACATGTGAAGATCTGAGTCACGGATCGCAACATTGAAGACATTTTTACAGATTTATTAAAAAAGAAAAACTGAAATATCACATGGACATAAGTATTCAGACCCTTTGCTGTGACACTTGTATATTTACCTCAGGTACTGTCCATTTCTTCTGATCATCCATGAGATTGTTCTACACCTTCACTGGAGTCCAGCTGTGTTTAATTCTAATGATTGGACTTGATTAAGGAAGCCACACACCTGTCTATATAAGACCTTACAGCTCACAGTGCATGTCAGAGCAGATGAGAATCATGAGGTCGAAGGAACTGCCTGAAGAGCTCAGAGACAGAATTGTGGCAAGGCACAGATCTGGCCATGGATACAAAAAAATTGCTGCTGCACTTAAAGTTCCCAAGAGCACAGTGGCCTCCATAATCCTTAAATGGAAGACGTATGGGATGACAAGAACTCTTCCAAGAGCTGGCCGTCCAACCAAACTGAGCAATCCGGGGAGAAGAGCCTTGGTGAGAGAGGTAAAGAAGAACCCGATGATCACAGTGGCTGAACTCGAGAGATGCAGTGAGGAGATGGGAGAAAGTTCAAGAAAGTCAACCATCACTGCAGCCCTCCACCAGTCAGGGCTTTATGGCAGAGTGGCCCGACGGAAGCCTCTCCTCAGAGTAAGACACATGAAAGCCCGCATAGAATTTGCCAAAAAACACATGGACTCCCAGACTATGATAAATAAGATTCTCTGGTCCGATGAGACAAAGATAGAACTTCATCACCTGCCCAACACCATCCCTACAGTCAAGTGTGGTGGTGGTAGCATCATGCTGTGGGGGTGTTTTGCAGCTGCAGGGACAGGACGACTGCTTGCAATTGAAGGAAAGATGAATGCGGCCAAGTACAGAGATATCCTGGACGAAAACCTTTTCCAGAGTGCTATGGACCTCAGACTGGGCCGACGGTTCACCTTCCAACAAGACAATGACCCTAAGCACCCAGCTAAAATGACGAAGGAGTGGCTGCGGAACAACTCTGTGACTGTTCTTGAATGGCCCAGCCAGAGCCCTGACTTGAACCCAATTGAGCATCTCTGGAGAGACCTCAAAATAGCT
>NC_084625.1:12968322-13065822 GCF_033978795.1 Nerophis ophidion
GACCTGTTTCATCCTGCCTGTGCTAACAAAATAAGAGTCTCAGAAAGCTAGCGTGCACAAGCTAGCAAGCTACGGAGTTTGATGCCAATGTATTTCTCCCCCGCCCTCAGCGACCGCTTTCTCACTTGCTTGCCCACCCGCACACTCACTGACGTCACTCACCTGCTGCCAGACATTAAAGGGCCACACACCTATGCTACTCTCATAACAAAGTGTTTAAAAACGAGAATGCAAATTGGACAAATGAGATGCCAAATCCAACCACTTTCATGTGGTATTGGACAGAAAGGAGGACTTTTTTTTCCCTCCATTTGAAAATGCGGACGTTATCAGCACCACTGTCTGATTCCAATCAATGCAAGTCATCAGAATCAAATACACCAACTTATATTCTTGTCTTCATGACAGAAAGGAATCTATGTGTGTTAAACATGCTTGTATTATCATTAAACACCATTAACTTGTTAACAAAAATGTTTCTTTCATAAATAAATAAATATAAATTATAAATAGGAATGAGGTAGATCTCCTCGACTTGGTCAATTGAAAAGTAGCTCACCTGCAGAAAATGTGTGAGCGCCCCTGCTTTAGAGTGTTTTCTATTTGGCACGGTTGGGGTTTTTGTCATGAAACGTTGACAAGTTGCAAGATTACTAAGAGCATGTCGGCTTCGAAATCGCCTATTTTCCTTTCAAGTGCTGTGCAAGTACTCGCCACAGGCAAGTGCTAACTCAAACAAACGATCGGAACATAACACCGCTGGATCTTATGTGAATCGGTAACCCGGTATTACCCACAGGTTTCGGTCTGGCAAAAAAGTACTGGATCTGGCACCGATCCCTATTGACAAAGCATGATCGTAATTCAAGACATTTATTTTGTAACAGTAGTTAAACCAAATGTGTCGCGTACCTTTATATTTTGAAGCCGGAGAAGTGTGTGATTGGTTTGAGAAAGAGTCTTGACATGTTTTGATGTCGAATCCACCGTTTGCAATGAAAAAAAAAAAAAAGTCTCATTTTGACTTCTTACAGTCTTTCATTTCTGTTGAGCTTTTATGTCATTTTACTTATTAAATCAGTCAGAGCAACAATCTAAATGGTATGTTATCATAGGGCTGGGCGATATTGGCTTTTATTAATATCGCAATATTTTTATGCCATATTGCGATATACGATATATATTACGATATTTTGCCTTGGCCTTAAATGAACACTTGATGCATATAATCACAGCAGTATGATGATTCTATGTGTCTACATTAAAACATTCTTCTTCATACTGCATTAATATATGCTACTTTTAAACTTTCATGCAGAGAGGGAAATCACAACTAAGTCAATTGACCAAAACTGTATTCATTAAATACTTTTCATTCTCTCAGGGGTGACTTTTTAAATGAAAGAACAAATTAATAATGTTGCTACCTTTTTGTAGTAACACTTCTGTTGCATACTTTGCATTGATTGATTGATTGATACTTTTATTAGTAGATTGCACAGTACAGTACATATTCCGTACAATTGACCACTAAATTGTAACACCCGAATAAGTTTTTCAACTTGTTTAAGTCGGGGTCCACGTTAATCAATTCATGGTACAAATAGATACTATCAGCATAATTCAGTCATCACACAAGTTAATCATCATAGTATATTCATTGAACGGCATATTGCTGTTGTCTGCTGAATATCTTCCCACTTGAAGCCAAACCACAGCCAGATGATGGACGCCCTGCTCTTTATGTTGGGCATTTATTGTTCTTCCTCCATTTTTGATGAGTTTTGCACCATCTCTCTCGCTCTAATCGGCGAGAACTATGACGCTAGACTCGCGAGAGTATGTGACATATGTAAGAAGGCGGGCTTGTTTTCCGTATCTGTTAGAATGAGAGACGAGGAGGCGTGAGTAACGCCTGTTGTGTAAAGCCTGCAGCTAAATGCAACTCGACCTGCCTCAGCTAACGTTAGCCATGCTAGCGTTAGCTCTCGGCGAGAGCGTGTGACGCTACATGCGCAACAGTATGTGATGTATGTGAGAAGGCGGGCTTATTTTACGTCTCTGTGAGAAGGACAGACGAGAAGGAGTGAGACATGCCATTAATGTAATGCACGCAGCTTACAGCAACGGTGTGAGAACGTATAATCGAATATTACGATATAGTCATTTTGTATATCGCACAGAGACAAACCTGCGATATATCGCCCAGCCCTATGTTATCCCTGAATATTAACCGTAATTTGAACATGTAAGTGGAGCACAGGTATTTGCTGCAGGGAGGTCGTTTCTGTTCTTTCTTGTCGGGAGAACAACTTGCAACGGCGTTGAACCTGATATTTTTATAAGGTTGACTTTCCTTTGTCCATTTTTGATTGCTTGTGGCTCATGAGTAGCAAGTGAACGGCACGAGGGTCAAAAAGGATGAGTGTGCTTTAATTGGCCGTTAAAAAAATGTGTGCTGTTATTGAAATTCGTGACAGCCCATATATACATACATTCATATTATAATAATATATGCATATGTAATTAATATAATTGGATATTAGGCATGTCAAAGTTCGCCTCCAACCTTGTGTACTTCCGTGATGACCTCCTTAAAGTTTTGTAATAAATCATTAATATCAAGCAGCCAAAACACGCCAAACGTAAGTGTGGGGAGAGTGATTTTCAATGTTCCCATCATGCATTGTATTGGATTTAAATGGGTGTGATTTTGAATTATGTTAGGTGTTTGTAAATATTTTATAATATACACACATTTCAGTGAGTAGGTTGTGTTATGTTTGACCTTGTGTGTTGACATTCTGTGAAGGTTGCAGTCTATTTGCGGAAAGAGTGTAAAAGGTTGTTTGGATTGGGTCATAAGTAGTGCTGTGCTGTCTTTGAAACTTGTATTAGTAGATTGCACAGTACAGTACATATTCCGTACAATTGACCACTAAATGGTAACACCCAAATAAGTTTTGCAACTTGTTTAAGTCGGAGTCCACGTTAATCAATTCATGGTATTGGTATCTGCATTTCAAAGTAACAGTCATAGTCTTTATTTTCAGTCTCGCAGGCCGGACTGAAAATACTGGTGGGCTGCACTTGGCCTGCGGGCTGTACTTTGAACACCCATGATTTAAGCATACGCTGACGACAAATTTTAGGAAATTCCTGGCTAATATTTCAGAAGTGTCTGTTTTTTAAAGACATAAGGATGCAATTGCATGTGGAAAAGAAATCAAAACGGATTATTTAAAAACGCACACTTTTCAATGCGTTTTGTAAGTATCCATATTCGTGGACATTGCAGAAAAAGCTAAAAAATAGTCATAGATTGTTTGTCATGTCAGGTGATGTTGCTCCCATCTGGAGCTGTGGAATTGAGCGACTGCAGCACGCCCCGATAGAAGCACCGTCGTCTTTGCGGTAGCACTCAGACGGTGGTTTGGACTGACATTGCGGGCAAAGACAAGCAGCTCCAAGTCCGAGTGCATGGTTCTCGCCCGGAAAAGGGTGGAATGCCATCTCCGGGTTGGGGAGGACACCCTGCCCCAAGTGGAGGAGTTCAAGTACCTAGGAGTCTTGTTCACGAGTGGGGGAAGAGTGGATCGTGAGATCGACAGGCGGATCGGTGCGGCGTCTTCAGTAATGCGGACGTTGTACCGATCCGTTGTGGTGAAGAAGGAGCTGAGCCGGAAGGCAAAGCTCTCAATTTACCGGTCGATCTACGTTCCCATCCTCACCTATGGTCATGAGCTTTGGGTCATGACCGAAAGGATAAGATCACGGGTACAAGCGGCCGAAATGAGTTTCCTCCGCCGTGTGGCGGGGCTCTCCCTTAGAGATAGGGTGAGAAGCTCTGCCATCCGGGAGGAACTCAAAGTAAAGCCGCTGCTCCTCCACATCCAGAGGAGCCAGATGAGGTGGTTCGGGCATCTGGTCAGGATGCCACCCGAACGCCTCCCTACGGAGGTGTTTAGGGCACGTCCAACCGGTAGGAGGCCACGGGGAAGACCCAGGACACGTTGGGAAGACTATGTCTCCCGGCTGGCCTGGGAACGCCTCGGGATCCTCCGGGAAGAGCTAGAAGAAGTGGCTGGGGAGAGGGAAGTCTGGGTTTCCCTGCTTAGGCTGTTGCCCCCGCGACCCGACCTCGGATAAGCGGAAGAAGATGGATGGATGGATGGATGGATTGGAAGTCTATTCAATTGAATATAAGTTGAAAAGGATTATAAATCATTGCATTTTGTTTTTATTTACGGTTTACACAACGTGCCACCTTCAGTTTTGGGTTTTGTAATAATATCCTGTTCGTCAAGATATTTACACAAAGTTTGGGTTCTTGACAAAAACACGTCGTCTTCATGTCCGTCCATTTTGGTCCAGAGCACAGGCATTAGTATTTTATTATTTTCAAAGGTCATGTTTTCTGTAAGCTTGAGACAAAGCTTTTCACTGAAACTGTGTTAAATGATATGCCCAAACACACACACACATTTGAGCAGCGTGTGAAGCCACATGTTTATTATTAGTGTTGTTTTTTTCATGGATTATCAAGACCTGTTGCTGAGTCGAAGCCCGAGGGAAGCTTTGGTGTCGCAACATTTTCTGTGATTTTACACATGACTTGGCCGCATAGCTAACAGCGAGATAAAATAGAACGGAAAAAAAAAAAAAAAGGTAACACATCCGTCGGAGGCGTGGGAGTGTGTTTCACACCTTGCACTTCTCTTGCCTCAAAGGACAACAAGCCCACTCGGGGACGACTGGATAATTACAATATAAATCACATTGAAAAGACGGCACATGAGAAGAAGCAAAAAATATGAGAGAGCGTTATGTTCTTTTTTCTTTTGACACTACATATCGGTGCATCGTGTGGAACAAAATGGAAATGAAGATAAATGGAGGATAAATAGACGTCCGTCGTGAGGGGTCGTACTGTTTGCCTGGCCGTGAGACAAGGCTTCAAGGAGGAAGGAGGAGCCAGGAGAGGCTCTGTCCTCTGGTCGAGACCTAATCAGATTAGTCTGCTCTATGAAGGAGAAATGGGAAGAACCTCTTTGAATGTAAAAAATATCAGAAGCAGCTTTCAGCCTGATGTTTAGTTCTATACACGTTGTAAAATTGATGCTTTTGGACATTGTTGAAAACGTTTGCATTGGATCGCATTAAAAGTGCAGTCAGTAGATATGAAGTAGTGATGGCATTTCAACAATGTGACACGTTTCAAAAAGAATGACATAGCAAATGACGTTCGAAGCACCGTTTCAATGTGTAAAGGAAATCACATGACTACTTCTTGGTCCTATTAGCTGATTCACTAAGCAAAATGTGCCTACAAGGCAACACATTTTGGAATTCTGACAGGTTGAGATGTGTGAATTTTAGCAGCTTGAACACCTTAAGAATGCTGCACACGATTGAAAATTTGTGGATTGACGGGTTAGGTAAATGCGTCATCACTCAACGGCAGTGGTTTGCATTTTTGAATCGTCAGAAGAAACCAGGAAGCTCTTTCCGCTCTGTGGAAACACTTCAATCAGATCTCTTTGATCTGTAAGTGAGTCCTCTCTAAAAGTGAAAGGGTGATAAGTGAAGTGAAGTGAATTATATTTATATAGCGCTTTTCTCTAGTGACTCAAAGCGCTTTACATAGTGAAACCCAATATCTAAGTTACATTTAAACCAGTGTGAGTGGCACTGGGAGCAGGTGGGTAAAGTGTCTTGCCCAAGGACATAACGGCAGTGACTAGGGTGGCGGAAGCGGGAATATGTAGCATCATAAGCAAGGGAATGAATAGCATCATCCCAACTGTTTAAGAAATACAATTCTTAAGTTTTTTTTTTTGTTTTGTTTTTTTGAAGAGTGAAAAAGGGTGGAGTGCCATCTCCGGGTTGGGGAGGAGACCCTGCCCCAAGTGGAGGAGTTCAAGTACCTAGCAGTCTTGTTCACGAGTGGGGGAAGAGTGGATCGTGAGATCGACAGGCGGATCGGTGCGGCGTCTTCAGTAATGCGGACGTTGTATCGATCTGTTGTGGTGAAGAAGAAGCTGAGCCGGAAGGCAAAGCTCTCAATTTACCGGTCGATCTACGTTCCCATCCTCACCTATGGTCATGAGCTTTGGGTCATGGCCGAAAGGATAAGATCACGGGTACAAGCGGCCGAAATGAGTTTCCTCCGCCGTGTGGCGGGGCTCTCCCTTAGAGATAGGGTGAGAAGCTCTGTCATCCGGGAGGAACTCAAAAGTAAAGCCGCTGCTCCTCCACATCGAGAGGAGCCAGATGAGGTGGTTCGGGAATCTGGTCAGGATGCCACCCGAACGCCTCCCGAGGGAGGTGTTTAGGGCACGTCCAACCGGTAGGAGGCCACGGGGAAGACCCAGGACACGTTGGGAAGACTATGTCTCCCGGCTGGCCTGGGCACGCCTCGGGATCCCCCGGGAAGAGCTAGACGAAGTGGCTGGGGAGAGGGAAGTCTGGGCTTCCCTGCTGCCCCCGCGACCCGACCTCGGATAAGCGGAAGAAGATGGATGGATGGATGGATTTTTTGAAGAGTGGTTGTATCTAGGAATACGTACCTAAATCAGTACAAGATACCGACCAAAATCCATCAATATGACGTGGGGCTGGGCGATATATCGATATACAATATAAATCGGGGGTTTGTCTCTGTGCGATATAGAAAATGACTATATCGTAAAATTTGAGTATACGTTTTCACGCAGTTGCTTTTAGCTGCGGGCATTCAAGCTCTCCTCACAGACAAGCAGGCGCACATTCTTACATACGTCACATGCTGTCACGTCATACGTCACATACGTGTCCGCCCTCGCAGAGCAGAGAGGTAGCATACTGAGCTACGTTAGCTGCTAACGTAGCCGTAGAAGAGAAAGAAGGTGCGGATCAGGTAAAAAATAAAGGAAAACAGCAGGGTTTCCATCGTCTGGCGGTGGTTCGGCTTCAAGTGGGAATATGTCGAACAGACAACCGTAATTTGTCAAATGTGGGGGGAAAAAGCGTTGCTATAAAAAGTAACATTACTGCTAATATGTAGCATCATTTGAAAAGTCACTCGCTAGAGAATGAAGAGAATTTCATAACCTTAGTAACATACCACATAATGAAGGACGAATACTCTTTGATTTCCTATTTTGCAGCTCATTTTTATTTGACACTTAAAATGTCTCTGACAATCTTGCACTTTATGTTTTGGAAATGACTTGAATGTTTGTGCTATTGCTTAATAACTTTAATAAATACACTTTTGGTCAATTGACTTAGTTGTGATTTCCCTCTCTGCATCAAAGTTTGAAAGTAGCATATATGAATGCAGTATGAAGAATAATGATTTACTGTATAAACATTAGAGATGCGTGGTTTGCGGTCTCATCCGCGGAGTCCGCGGGTCGGGCGGGTGACATGACGAAAAATTTGATTTTAAATAGATTCGGGCGGGTGGCGGTTGAACCATTCGGAAATATTTGATACACATGGTTCAGGGATCGGCAACCTTTATCACCCAAAGGGCCATTTTGACCCGTGACAAAGTCAAGAAGACAACAAGAGCCACAAACATTCTCACAAATTTCTGCTGGCGGTCACCCAGTTAACAAGAATTAGGGCGTGCTCTAAAGCCATTGCCTTTGACGCCCTCTACAACATGGATAGACTGCATGCCAGTCCAGCAACATGTTATATGTGGCTTCCGCAGGCACACATGCACGACTGAGAGGCATTCTGGGTGACACAGAGTACACTGATGGTTGTGATATAAACAATTTTAACACTCTTACTAATATGCACCACGCTGTAAAGCCACACCAAACAAGAATGACAAACACATTTCGGGAGAACATCCTCACAGTAACAACATAAACGCAACACAACAAATATCCAGAATCCTTTGCATCCATGACTATTCCTGACTATATTATACACACCGCTAGCACCAAACCCCCCCCCCTCTGTGCGTTGGTAAGGTGGGTGGGGTAGGGGGCGTGGGGGTGTAAAATACATTCAGAAATAGTCATGGATGCAAAGGATCCTGGGTATTTGTTGTGTTGCGTTTATGTTGTATTACTGTGAGGATGTTCTCCGGAAATGTGTTTGTCATTCTTGTTTGGTGTGGCTTCACAGCGTGGCGCATATTAGTAAGCGTGTTAAAATTGTTTATATCACAACCATCAGTGTACTCTGTGTCACCCAGTATGCCTTTCAATCTTGTACGTGTTTCTGTGGAAGCTGCACACAACAAGTTGCTGGACTGGCAAACAGTTTGTACATGTTGTTGAAGGTGCCAAAGGCAATGGCTTCATAGCACGCCTTTATTCTCGTTATCTGGATAAGCACAAGCAATCAGTCGTAAGAATGTTTGCTGCTTCCATTGTCTTCTATACTCTGTGAAATTAAATCTACGAGTGGTAAAGGCTGCCGACCCCTGATATATAACAACGGGCGGGTGGCGGGCGGTTGCGGTGTTGATAAATTGTTGGTTCGGGTGGATGGCGGGCGGATGACGACTTTAGTGATGCGGTTGCGGATGTTGTAATTGCCTATCCGTTATCTCTAATACACATATAATCATCATACTGCTGTGATTATATGCATCAATTGTTCATTCAAGGCCAAAGCAAAATATCGTAATATATATCGTATATAGCGATATGGCCTGAAAATATTGCGATATTAAAAAAAAGGCAATATCGCCCCGCCCTAATATGACGTCACGTCTGGTTGCAAACTTGGCGCTAGCCTCTAAGTAATGTTACACTTTTCCATGTTAAGCAAGATGCAGCCACTCAAAAGTACAGTAAATGTCCACTTTTCAAAATGTGCTAACTCTATGCTAGTTGGATTTGCCATACACATGATTAATGGGTTGTACTTGTATAGCGCTTTTCTACCTTCAAGGTACTCAAAGCGCTTTGACACTACTTCCACATTTACCCATTCACACACACATTCACACACTGATGGAGGGAGCTGCCATGCAAGGCGCTAACCAGCACCCATCAGGAGCAAGGTTGAAGTGTCTTGCTCAGGACACAACGGACGTGACGAGGTTGGTACTAGGTGGGGATTGAACCAGGGACCCTTGGGTTGCGCACAGCCACTCTTCCACTGTGCCACGCCGTCCCTAAATACCTTAGATTTAGTGATTTAATTGATCAAATTTATCAAACAGATGGTGGACAAATAAATCCAACACTTTGTAGGACCTAAAAAGAAAAACTGGCACATTCAACTTAATAGCAAAGAATAATTCCTAGCTAAAGCAACAAACAACACTCTATACACTACTGCCACCTAACGTCCTGGAATTGCAACTGCATGCAATGTCTACTATATATTACAATACTGTAGTTGAGCACTAAATCTTCTCATCCCTAGATAGGGGATTGGTGGATAGGTCGAACGTGACCAGATACAAGGGGACACACTTCTGGGTGAAAAGAGTTGTTGTTGTGGAAAGAAGTCTAATGATAAACTCACCAGCTCAGAAGTACTGCTGTCTAGCCTCATTATTTGGACTCCCACATTGGTGACCTCGACGTTAATAGGACATCTTTAAGGCTGCTGGTTTCGTTATGCCGTAAAGAGGCCGCCAATAGCGGCTTCTGCTGGGTTTGCTGCAACAGTGAAACTGCCGGAGTTCTGACAGCACGATCCCGAGTCCTGGGTCCAGCATGTGGAAGCCCAGTTTCGGCTTCAAGGTATTACAACAGATGAGCCACGGTAACACCATGTTGTCGTTGCTCTGGATGCTCAAACAACTCGGAGAGTTATGGTCGTGCTAAGGGGTCTTCCAACGGCAGACAAGTACGGTGCGTTGAAGACTTTATTGCTGCAGTGTACCAGCTGTCCGATGCCGAGCGAACCGACCGCCTCTGGTCTCTCAACGGCTTGGGAGACAGCAAGCCTACCGAGCTGATGGAGCATTGCTCGAATCCGGAGATGCATCATTCCTGTTCGTGCATTTGATTCTCCGTCAGCTACCGTCCCTGGTAAGCACAGCGCTGGCTAACTCGCCGTTAGTTACCACCAAGGATAACCGAGGCTTGGCTGAGGAGGCGGACAAGATTCTTCCAGTTGCTCACCAGTTCAGCGTTCAAGCCCTTTTGCCTGCACCGACTTGGAATCCACCTGAGCAGCTTGATGCCTGCGCTGTGGCTGCAGTGTTGGGCCGTCGCCCCAGGGAGACGGAGTTATGCTTTTACCACCGCCATTCTGGGACCTAGGCAAAGCCCTGCGTGCCGCCTTGCACTTTCCCGGACCAGGGAAACGCCAGGGCTGGGGCTCAGTGGCAGCAGTGAGCACGGGCATAGCAATCAGCTGCTGTGTGTCACCGACAGCTTGTCGGGCCGCCGCTGGCTGGTGGACTCTGGCACTCAGAGGAATAGCCTGCCTGCATCAGCTCTGGATGCACTGGAAGAGGGCAACGGGGTCCCTCTGAGCGCCGTCAATGGAACCAGCATCCGCACTTTTGGCACCAGGTGAGTGACTGTTTTGTTTTCTGAGCTCACGTTCATTGGGGACTTTGTTATTGCCTCTGTGGCCGTACGTATTCTGGGGGCAGATTTTTTGTGTGCAAATAGACTGTTGGTGGACATCTCGAACGGCCGTTAAATTGACTCTCTCGCTTTCTATTCCGTGCACCCTTGGGGGGGGGGGGGGGGGGGGGGTTGCTGTGACCCTCGCCAAAATGCTCGCTGCGGGGGATTTTTATCACCGGCTTCTTGCAGAATTTCTAGAACTGACTGCACCGTTGTTTTCTGTCGCGAAGCATGGGGTGGAGCACTTCATCCCTACAGTGGGCCCGCCTGTTCCTGCCCGGGCACGGCGGCTTGACTGTGCTAAACTGGCCCTGGCACGGCAGGAAATTTGCCACTATGGAGAGACTGAGAATTGTACGGCGATCCAACAGTCCTTGGGCTTCACCTCTACATATAGTACCAAAGCCTTGTGGGCTGTGGCACCGTTGTGGTGACTTTCGCCAACTGAATAACGTCACCAGGCAGGACCGTTATCCCATCCCGCACATATAGGACTTTATTTCACACCTGGCTGCGTTTGAAGACACAAAGTATTCTCCGGCCACCGCAACCATGCTAGCACATCTCTCCCCTGCTGCTCGTTTGGCTCTCAATACTGATGCCTCAAATGTAGCCGTGGGTGCAGTTTGGTAGCAGTGGGTGGCGGGGATTGGCAGCCCCTCACCTTCTTCAGCAGGCAACTCAGGGCAGCAGAGAGGAAATAGAGCACTTTTGACAGGTGCTCTTGGCCTTGTTCCTGGCGACCCGCCATTTGAAGTTCCTGTTGGAAGGTCGCGATTTCAATGCTTTTGTGGACCACAAGCCTCTGACTTTTGCCATGGCTAAAACTTCAGACCCCTGGTCTGCCCGCCAGCAACCCCAGCTTGCGTTCATTTCCGAGCTCACTACCAAAATTAGGCATGTGACCGGAAAGCACAATGGAGTAGCGGCCTGTCTGTCACGGGTGCTTGCTGTACACCTGAGTCTCAAATTTGCAGCGATGGCAGCGGCTCAGAGCAAGGATGCATATTTTGAGGCCTGCCGCACAGTTGTAAACGGTTTGCAGTTTGTGTATGTTCCCTGCCATGGCAATGGTTCCACATGCTCTGTGACATTTCTACTGGTCCACCTCGTCCAATGGTTCCTGCGGCTTGGAGTAGGCGAGTGTTTGACGCCATGCATGCTCTCTCTCACCCCGGCGTGAAGGCATCTGCGAAGCTGGTTAGTAACAAATTCGTCTGGCCAGGCATGTGGAAGGAAGTCAGGGAATTGGCAGACGCATGCGTGTCCTGCCAGCGGGCTAAGGTCCACCAGCACATCACGGCATCGCTGGCACCCTACTAGGTGCCGGATCGGCAGTTCGACCATGTGCATGGTGGCTCCACTGTCCTCCTCTCGTGGGTGCACTCATTTCCTCACTATGGTGGACAGAACTACCAGATGGCCAGAAGTAGTTCCACTCTCGTCGACGAGATTGCTTGGGCTTTTATTTTTAACTGGGTCTCGCGGTTTGGCCCACCGTCTAACCTGACCTCAGACAGGTGAGCTCACTTTACATCAAAGCTGTGGAACACAATGGCTGTAGGACTTGGGGTACAGCTACATCGCACTACTGCTTATCAACTCGTCGGGGCCGGTCGCCTGCATCTGTTCTGGACCCTGTTACCTTTTTTGACAGACAGTCTAGATTGCCCGCTGTTTCGGCCCAGGCTCGCCATTGTCGAGCCAAGGGCAACATTGTATGTGCCCATGGATACTGTGCGGATTAGCCACTATGGTCGTCCTAATAGAACACCTAAAAAAACTAATTTGGTGGTTTGCGATTTTTTAAATTTTTAGTTTGTTTGTGGAGTGCCATCTCCGGGTTGGGGAGGAGACCCTGCCCCAAGTGGAGGAGTTCAAGTACCTAGGAGTCTTGTTCACGAGTGGGGGAAGAGTGGATCGTGAGCTCGACAGGCGGATCGGTGCGGCGTCTTCAGTAATGCGGACGTTGTATCGATCCGTTGTGGTGAAGAAGGAGCTGAGCCGGAAGGCAAAGCTCTCAATTTACCGGTCGATCTACGTTCCCATCCTCACCTATGGTCATGAGCTTTGGGTCATGACCGAAAGGATAAGATCACGGGTACAGGCGGCCGAAATGAGTTTCCTCCGCCGGGTGGCGGGGCTCTCCCTTAGAGATAGGGTGAGAAGCTCTGCCATCCGGGAGGAGCTCAACGTAAAGCCGCTGCTCCTCCACATCGAGAGGAGCCAGATGAGGTGGTTCGGGCATCTGGTCAGGATGCCACCCGAACGCCTCCCTAGGGATGTGTTTAGGGCACGTCCAGCTGGTAGGAAGCCACGGGGAAGACCCAGGACACGTTGGAAAGACTATGTCTCCCGGCTGGCCTGGGAACGCCTCGGGATCCCCCGGGAAGAGCTAGACGAAGTGGCTGGAGATAGGGAAGTCTGGGCTTCCCTGCTTAGGCTGCTGCCCCCGCGACCCGACCTCGGATAAGCGGAAGATGATGGATGGATGGATGGATGGATTGTCTCTCTTTAAAGTGTGTTTTGTATTGGGGGGAGGGGTGTGTCTGTGTAGCGGGGCACTAAATGTTCTCATCACCAGATTAGGGATTGGTGGATAAATCGGATGTGACCAAATATAAGGGGACACACTTCCGAAAATGGTTGTTGTTGTGGAAAGATGTCTGATAATAAACTCAACGGCTCAGAACTAATGCTCGCTCACTTCATTAACACGACTCCCACAGTACTGTACTTGCAAATGAGAAACATATTGTAAGTGTAAGAAAACAATCAAACTGTAGACCATAAACTAGGTCTTAAAGGTTGAAATGAACATTTTAGATTTTTTTTAAACAATTAACATTTATTAATACATTTGAACACATAAAAAACGGGCTTAATCAGGACCGGTAACGATTCCAAGGTTCTGGCATATAATACTGCATTGATTCAAATGTGAAAGTTACCCATTCCTTGATTCCCAACCTGAAGGTTGTTAATTAAATCCTCAGTCTCTTAGTGACCATGAGCAAGATACTGAATCACCAGCTGCTCCTGACAGTATGTCATTAGAAGGGTAAATGAGGCAACAGTCAAAGCACTTTGTGTACCTTGAAGGTAGAAAAGCGCTTTTCTATCGCTTGTACCTTTCAGGGTCGCGGAGGGTGCTGGAGCCTATCTCAGCTGCATTCGGGCGGAAGGCGGGTACACCTTGGACAAGTCGCCACCTTATTGCAGGGCCTAAATATATATATATATTTCCACATATATTTGGCTACCCATACAAATGATCAGAATCAGGTGTCCCAATCACTTGGCCCGACCACAGGTGTATAAAATCAAGCACTTAGGCATGGAGACTATTTTTACTAATATTTGTGAAAGAATGGGCCGCTCTCAGGTGCTCAGTAATTTCCAGCATGGAACTGTCATAGGATGCCAAAGAGGTCGCTGACTTTCTGCACAGTCAAGTGCTACAGAGCTCCAAACTTAACTTACTTCACCGAGTTTTATTTATTTATTTTTATTGTGATTACTTATGGAGTATATTGTGAATAAATTGAGAACAAGAAGTAAACAAACTTTGTAGCAACTGTTATGTTAAAGAAAAGGGGTAGGATTAAATTGATTCTGCTTCTTCCTACTCCTTTTCGAACATGTTGAAAAGAGAAACTGGAAAATTGTGATGAATCATGTTGTATGCTTGCATGTTCGAAAGAAACTCAAACTCAACTCAACATATATACAGTTACTTGTCTTATCAGCCCAGGCCCCATAAGGATGTTAATGTCCCGACATATGCACATATCTCATACTTACTGCTTTGGTTTATTTGGGTTTCTTATTTAAAAAATTAGCATTTAAAGATGTCTCTCCATTATATCTGTCACACACAATCCCAACTTGCAGGCATAACCACAAAGTATGAGCACTAAAAATGTCTTTCTCACAAGCATTAAATATTTCTGGGGAGTGCTGGGCGTCAGCCCTCCCACTCGCCTTGGCCAAATAAAGCTCTCACACAGTCAACTCCAGAGGCAATTTCCTACTCGCAGTCTGTATTTTGTGCTGAACACGCCGACAGTGACACATTGGCTAACACGGTGTCAGCAGCATTAAGGGCGCGGTGCAGCGTGGCGCGCTCACTTGACACGGCGGCTTTAATCGAGACCCTAAATGAAGGTAGATGGTGTTCCAGACACCGCTAATGATCGGGCTACTCTGCAATAAACCGACGCAATTAAATGCCTGACACCAGTAAGACAAACTAAGTAAGAATTCAACATGCTCTTATTTAAAATCCAGCATGCAGCCTGGAATAGACTGAGCTGCCTGCATGATCGCATTTAGCCTGTATAGTTCCACTTAGTGCGAGTGCATTGAATCCTTTTACTTACCTCTGATAGTCTTCTCTCCCAAGGTGAGCCCACCTATTAACTTATAGCACCTTAGATGGCTTCTCTTCCCTGACAGCAAAACATAGCCAGTAGAGATGATGGATAGGTGAATGGTGATTCTGCAAGACAAACATTTCATTTATATTTGATTAGTGAAGACATCGGACAGTTAAAATTCATTCTGTAAGAAAAGAAAACTAGTTATGTGCGTGCAGCGAAAGAATACATAGTCGCGTATTTCCTTCTTTTTAGTTAACTTTTCACAAGGGCTGGGCGACATGGCTGACCACAGTATCGCGACATAAGTTTTATATTGGTGGATATTGATAATTATAGATATTTGTATGACCTATGGAAAATAAGGACCAGAAGAAAAACGTATTAAAAGTAACCTTCTGATTATAATCCTCTCGGCTATCAAGGCAGAAAGGAAAGGAAATGTCAACACAATCATGGAAAATACTCCATCCATATTTAGCTCTTAAAATGATGGTGCAAAAATAAGGAAAATGTAAGAAATGCTTAATAAAGTGTAACCAAAAAGTATAAAGTGTAAAAATGTAAACATAGGGAAACCTGAGAAGAACTATTTCCTGCAGGTTTAGAAAATTACTACAGTGGTGTACGCTAAAGGATGAGCGCGGTTAAGGTGGAGTCTTTGGTCTGACAATCAAAAAAACTGCCATATTGTTGAGGTGGCTTTTCCTGCTTAATCCACATTTTCTTCGCTCTCTGCAGCACTCATGTTTACCTTATCTTGTCACTATGCAAAGAATCAACCGCAAGACAACAAGATGGCATAACCAATGCAGACGTTGATACTGATACCTAATTGGCTGTTAGCGTGTCACTCCCTCTGATCAGTGACTACTTCCTGCCAAGGAGCAAATGTTTTTGCTAATGCAACCAACCTTGCTTATTAGCAACTTCGAGTTTCTAACGATGAAGATTAAAAAAATTACATACATTGAACGTTATATCGAACACATTTTTAATTGATATTGATTACTGTATGTGCTTGTTGCTATGTATATATATATATATATATATATATATATATATATATATATATATATATATATATATATATCGTTTTGTATACGCCCAGCCTTATTTTTACCCTTCATTATGTCTAGACTGACCAGTCCTTCTCAAATAATGTGACGGGCTCGAAGTTACCCCGAGGAACATGCTTTAACTGTATCATGCAGTATCACGCTTCAAAAAAGTGGTGCACTGCTAAACGTACTCTTTGTAGCCATCAACTCTGTCTTACTCATCTTGATTACCAAAAGAAAAAGTTTATTAATTTTAGTTGTTTTTAGGTAAAGTGTTTATTATATTGTCCTCTTAGGTTAATGCTGCTGATCAATTTGAATGTATTATTCATGTACCGTATTTTCCAGACTATAAGGCGCACTTAAAATTTTTTTTTTTTCCAAAACTCGACAGTTCGCCTTTTAACCCGGTGCGCCTAATGTAAGGAATAAAATTGGTTGAGCTTACACACCTCGAAGTTATTTTATTTGGTATATGGTGAAATGATAAGTGTGACCAGTAGACGGCAGTCAGAAACAAAACATAAGTGTAGACTGCAATATGACTCAAGTAAACAACACCAACATTTTATATTTTCCATTGAAAATATAGAACATTACACACGGCACTCAAAAATCTATTTAAATATTTTAGTACGACTTTGGTAAAGTACAAACCCGCACCTGTTGATGTGCTTCAACATTCGAGTATCATTATGCCAGTTTAGTTTAGTTAAGTTAAATATTGTTGCGTTTTGTTTCGCAATATTGTGTAAAAGCAACTTTTCTTACCTTCTGGTATGAGCTAATCTGTATTTGGGATCTGCATAAATCCTGAAAAATTGCGCGAGTCCGCCATTGTAGTCTGTGATGACACCGTAGTCAATGAGCTTCTTTTTCTCTTCCTGTTATGGGACATTCATCCTCCGCTGTTGCCATTTCTAATATAAAGTAGTGTGAAGTTCTTAATTATATCTGTCTGTAAACTCGCCATGAAAGCACTAAAACATACCGGTGTAGTGAGTTCACATTATTCACCCAAGGTACTTTAGTTATTACAGAGTTCCGGTCGGACGTTTTTTTCACAGGACACATTTCCGGTGTTGTCGTTTCCGGATGAGGAGAGGCTGCTCTGTTATTAATTTAAGTAAAGTCTGAATGTCATTAAAACAGTAAGCTCCATCTTTTGACACTTTTTCCACTCTCGTCCTTGCACGCTACACTGCTACAACAAAGATGACGGGTAGAAGACGCTGTCGAAGGTGAGCCACGTAAATAAGACCACCCACATAAGGGTGCATCCGGAAGCGACTGTCAGAAAGCGGCTTGAAGATGATCTGTAAAACATAATCCATGCAACATTTTGACCAAAGAACCACCATTACATGTTATGTAGACAACAAGGAAGTGTTTTACATTTAGAAAAAAATTATTATAATAATATCACTCCTTTAATGTGCCCTATAATCCGGTGCGCCTTATATATGAAAAAAGATAAAAAATAGACCATTAATAGACAGTGCGCCTTACAATCCGGTGCGCCGTACGGTGCGGAAAATACGGTAGTTTATATAATTGTATTTTTTCAGTATCACATAGATCAAGCCAGTCAATAATTTAAATTTTTTGCAGAATTTATTTTCTGATAGACTAAAAAAACAATGTTAATAAAGTTAATTTTTGTTGAAAGGCAATTTTGTTTTTGCAGAGGTGTACTTACCGTATTTATCGGACTATATAAGTCGCAGTTTTTTTCCTAGTTTGGCCGGGGATGCGACTTATACTCAGGAGCGACCTATGTGTGAAATTATTCACACATTACCATAAAATATCAAATAATATTATTTAGCTCATTCACGTAAGAGACTAGACGTATAAGATTTCATCCGATTTAGCGATTAGGAGTGACAGATTGTTTGGTAAACGTATAGCATGTTCTATATGTTATAGTTATTTGAATGACCCATAATATGTTACGTTAACATACCAGGCACCTTCTCAGTTGGTTATTTATGCCTCATATAACGTACACTTATTCAGCCTGTTGTTCACTATTCTTTATTTATTTTAAATTGCCTTTCAAATGGCTATTCATGATGTTGGGTTTTATCAAATAAATTTCCCCCAAAAATGCGACTTATACTCTAGTGCGACTTATACTGTATATGTTTTTTCCCTTCTTTATTATGCATTTTCGGCAGGTGCGACTTATACTCCGAAAAATACGCTATTTACATAACAAAAAAAATTGACAAGCACTGCATTAGACATTGAAAAACACTAAAAATAGAGAGTAGAGAAATCAACATTAGCGGTTACAAGCCGCTAAAACACTGCAACCATCCAGAAGGAGAAAGACGGTATTTTTTAACAAGAATCCAGGACATTTTGTGAAGAATCGGAATTCATAACAAAGAGGGAAGTAACAGGAGAGTCCATGGCAGCAAACGACATATTTTTAGGTTTAGAGCAACGTCTGCATCTTTTCATCACGAACTGAAGCCATTGTTGCACCGCTGTTGCACAGGACTGACAATGTGCAAAAGAAACATCATTGTTGCTATTGGATAAGAAACCTTTTAGCATGTTCAACCTGCGGCTGTGAGGAATGTGATGACAGCACTGCGGACCAACATTTTGAGGCTTGTTTTGTTGTTCCCTCTGATAACTCACAAAAACGTCTTATTTTTTCTTTCTCCCTCCCGGCAGCTTTCACCCCCGCCGGATTGATGGTTTGAGCCCGTGGGAACACGGCGGAGATAAGAGTGATTATACACTCAAGAGAGCGGCCACCCGGTTTCACCCGCATCGCTGGCAGGCAGCCCACCATCACAAAGACGCTGGCGGTGCACGGGATAGAGTGCGCTCGCTTAGGCGTAGGAGTCAAAAACACAGAAATTGATGTGAGGGATCTGTTTTTTTTTTGTTTTTTTTAGTATTGTTGTTTTGGTTCCGCATTGATTTGGGAATGCTGAGGCGTGCAAAATTGGACAAGAGCGGGTCAAATAATTCCTGTTCTTTTGGTGCAGCGGCTAATCAAAAAGCAGCTGGAGTGGATCAACAGCTGAAGAAGCACAATTGCAACAAAAAAACAAAAAAAATAGACACTTGGCAAACATACTCACACAAGCCCTTCTGCAGCCTCCTCAGCAGCGCCTCGGGGTTGTCACTTATTAGGCTCCTATTTAAATGAGGAAGTGTTTAATGAACTTGTGAAAGGTCACCAGCATGTACAAACTGCGGATACTCACCAGTCAAATGATGATGTGGTGCAAAGTGAAGCGGCTTAATGAACTCTGGCCTGCAGATTGAAGTCCATTAAAAGGCGCACCATGGTCCAAGCTTATGAATCTTGCTTTAAACACCCCTGTCATAACAACAAAGTAGAGCATTTTTAGCAGAGATGTCCGATAATATCGGACTGCTGATATTATCGGCCGATAAATGCTTTAAAATGTTATATCGAAAATAACTGGTATCGGTTTAAAAAATATGGGTATCAGTTTCAAAGGGTAAAATTTATGACTTTTTAAAACGTCGCTGTGTACACGGGCGTAGGGAGAAGTACAGAGAGCCAATAAACCTTAAAGGCACTGCGTTTGCGTGCCGGCCCAATCACATAGTATCTACAGCTTTTCACACACACACACAAGTGAATGCCAAGCATACTTGGTCACCAGCCATACAGGTCACACTGAGGGTGGCCGTATAAAGAACTTTAACACTGTTACAAATATGCGGCAATCTGTGAACCCACACCAAACAAGAATGACAAACACATTTCGGGAGAACATCCGCACCGTAACATGACATAAACACAACAGAAAAAATACCCAGAACCCCTTGCGGCACTAACTCTTTTGGGACGCTACAATACACCCCCCCGCCACCTCAACCTCCTCATGCTCTTTCAGGGAGAGCATGTCCCAGATTCCAAGCTGCTGTTTTGAGGCATGTTAAAAAAAGCAATGCACTTTGTGAAGTCAATAATACAGTAAATATGGCAGTGCCATGTTGGCATTTTTTTCCATAACTTGAGGTGATTTATTTTGGAAAACCTTGTTACATTGTTTTAATGCATGTAGCGGGGCATCACAACAAAATTAGGCATAATAATGTGTTAATTCTATGACTGTATGTATCGTATCGGTTGATATCGGTATTGGTAATTAAGAGTTGGACAATATCGGAATATCAGATATTGTAAAATAGCCTTTATTGGACATCTTTATTTTTAAGTTTGGTGATTATGAGAGGAAGGATTTTCCATTTAAAACCTAGCATTTTTATACAATCTTCAGCAGCAGGTGCACATTAAGTAGCTTGTGAAGTTAATTTGTAATTAGATGAGGCAATTCCTTCAGGAATTGAGTGTGAATGTTCCAATGCTGAAATTGTACTGAAATGCTGGATTTTTTTTTTTTAGAATTCTTGAAGTAGAGCACACAATTCCCAAACAGGAATTATATTTTGAAGTGTGAACAGTTTGAATCAGATGAAAAATGTGGTAGTTGTGGAACTTTGAAGAACGTCCCATTGATTTCAATGGGAATTTCCCCCGAAATTGGAATAGGGGCAGCACGGTGGAAGAGGGGTTAGTGTGTCTGCCTCACAATACGATGGTCCTGAATTCAATCACTGGCTCGGGAACTTTCTGTGCGGATTTAGCATGTTCTCCCTACGGGTGGTAGTCCGGCTTCCTCCCACCTCCTAAAACATGCACCTGGGGATAGGTTGATTGGCAACACTAAACAAAATGTCCCTAGTGTGTGAATGTGAGTGTGAATGTTGTCTGTCTGTTTGTGTTGGCCCTGTGATGAGGTGGCGACTTGTCCAGGGTGTACGCCACCTTCCGCCCGAATACAGCTGAGATAAACTCCAGCAACCCCCAGTGACCCAGAAAGGGACAAGCGGCAGGAAATGGACAGATGGATGGGTCTGAATGAGTTGAAATGGTTGGTGTTGTCGGCGTGACGCAGTTGGCCAGCAACCAGAGGGTTCTTGGTTCAATCCCCACCTTCTACTATCCTAGTCACGTCCGTTGTGTCCTTGAGCAAGACACTTCACCCTTGCTCCTGATGGGACCTGGCTAGCACCTTGCAATGCAGCTCCCGCCATCAGTGTGTGAATGTGTGTGTGAATGGGTGAATAATGTGGAAATAGTGTCAAAGGGCTTTGAGTTCCTTAAAAAGGTAGAAAAGTGCTATACAAGTATAACTTAGGGGTGTAACAGTACGTGTATTTGTATTAAACTGTTTAGGTACGGGGGTTTCGGTTCGGTACGGGGGTGTACCGAACGAGTTTCTAATCTAAAGTCTTAACAAACTGCTTTGCGTCTTCTGCCTCTGTCTCAGCACCCAGCATTGTCCCACCCACACAACCATCTGATTGGTTACATATATAGCGGTAACAGCCAATCAGCAGTGCGTATTCAGAGCGGTAACAGCCAATCAGCAGTGCGTATTCAGTGCGGTAACAGCCAATCAGCAGTGCGTATTCAGAGCGGTAACCGCCAATCAGCAGTGCGTATTCAGAGTGCATGTAGTAAATGCTACTAAAATCACTATGAGCTTGTTGAACTTCTAGAAACTTAAACTGCAGCTCAGCTCGCTCGCAGTTCTGGCTTGAGGTGAAGACTAATTAGCTTTTAACGTAACGTTAGCTCATTTTGCGTGTGTGCGTGCGTGTGTGTGTGTGTTTTACGGACAGAAAAGCTTTGAATGGCAGGGTCCCTGCTATCACATGTTGATAAATATATAACATTTACATAATAAAAATAAACAACAGGCTTCCCAAATGCTGTGTTAAATTAAGTATGATAAGTTGACTTGAAACTGTTTAATGTTGCACTTTTTATATGTAGAACAAAAGTTTTGTCATTTTATTTAATCTGAGCAACAATTTGAGGCAGTTTAATGTTGATTAACGTGGGCAGAATTATTATAGTGTTCCCAATGTTAAAAGTATAAAGCCATTGTTTACCAATTTGGTAAATAAATAACCAAATAAATTATATTTTGTTGTTTTCTTACTGTACCAAAAATGAACCTAACTGTGACCTCTAAACCGAGGTACGTACCGAACCAAAATGTTTGTGTGCCGTCACACCCCTAGTAAAACCCATTTACCATTTTTTGGAATTGTTCAAATCGGTGGAAAAATGTTGAAGTAGTAACATGTTGAATTGAGAAATGGTATTACGAAAATCCTGGAATTTCGGGAAAACCAGGAATTGTTCCAGTTCAAGTTTTTTGTCCTGATTAAGAGGAATGTTTCGACGGTCGAACGGTTTAAATGCCTTAAAAAATGTGGAAGGAGTAGTCCTCAGAAAAAAGGGTTAAAATAGGGCTTTGGAAACCAAGGAATTCTGTAAAATCCTGGAATTTTTTGGGAATTTGGAAAAGAGGAAGTTTAAATTTCCAGGATGTTGCAATGTGTTGAAGGTGGAATGGTTTGAATCTAGGGCTGGGCGATATTGGCTTTTATTAATATCGCGATATTTTTATGCCATATCGCGATATACAATATATATCTCGATATTTTTCCTTTGCCTTGAATGAACACTTGATGCATATAATCACACCTGTATGATGAGTCTGTGTCTACATTAAAAGATTCTTCTTCATACTGCATTAATATATGCTTCTTTTAAACTTTCATGCACAGAGGGATATCACAACAAAGTCAATTGACCAAAACTGTATTTATTAAATAATCTTCATTCTCTCGGGGGTGACTTTTTAAATTAAATAACAAATTAGTAGTGCTGCTACCTTTTATAGCAACATTTATGGTGCATACTTTGTAGATTGCTGTTGTGTGCTGAATATCTTCCCGCTTGAAGCCAAACCACCGCCAGATGATGGGTTTCGGGTTCCGGGGGGAGTATGGTTGCAAAGCTGAAACTTCAAGGAATTGACGGAAGGGCACCACCAGGAGTGGAGCCTGCGGCTTAATTTGACTCTGCTGTTTTTTGGACATTAATTGTTCTTCCTCCATTTTTGATCAGTTTCGCACCCTCTCTCTCTTGTAATGTCACTCAACTCGCTCCGCTCCGGTCCGCTCTGATTGCACCTCCTGCCTCAGCTAACGTTAGTCATGCTGCTACCTCTCTGCTCGGCGAGAGCGTATAACGCTAAATGCGCGACAGTATGTGACGTATGTAAGAAGGCGGGCTTGCAGTTCATCTCTGTGAGAAGGAGAGACGAGAAGGAGCGAGGAGAGCCTGTAGTGTAATGTCCACAACCAAAAGCAACTGCGTGAGAACGTATACTCGAATATTACGATATACCGTATTTCTTCGAATTGCTGCAGGGCATATAGTATGCGCCTGCCTTGAATTACTGCCGGGTCAAACTCGCTTCGCAAAATAATTAGCGCTTGCTTAGTATTACCGCCTGTTCAAACCCTGTCATCATTTTCAAAATGGAGGAGGCTGATTTCAATACCGGTAATTTGAAATCGCATAAAAGGAAGAAGATTAAGAGCTATTCTGTAGGATTTAAGGTCCATTATTACATCACAGTCAAATTTTTACTGCATGCCTTCGGTAAGTGCCGGAGTGAGAAGAGGTTTTAAATTAATTAGCGACCCGGCGGCAATTGAAGGAAATACGGTAGTCATTTTTTATATCGCACAGAGAAAAACCTGTGATATATCGTTTGTGTCGACATATCGCCCAGCCCTATTTGAATCGGTTGAAAAATGTGGAAATGGTGGAAGTTAGAAAAATGGCTATTTCATTTTGAATGGAATAAATGTGCTGGAAAACCTGGAAAATGTGGGAATTTTTGGAATTTGTCAAGGGAAAGCCCCACATTTCCCCAATAGGCTGAACAGTTTGAAGTTGGATCGGTTTGAATCAGGTGAAAAATAGGTATGGTAAAGTCTGCCAAAATCTGAAGACTAATAAAAATAAGTTTAAAAAGAGGGCTTCACGGTGGCAGAGGGGTTAGTGCGTCTGCCTCACAATACGAAGGTCCTGCAGTCCTGGGTTCAAATCCAGGCTCGGGATCTTTCTGTGTGGAGTTTGCATGTTCTCCCCGTGAATGCGTGGGTTCCCTCCGGGTACTCCGGCTTCCTCCCACTTCCAAAGACATGCACCTGGGGATAGGTTGATTGGCAACACTAAATCGGCCCTAGTGTGTGAATGTGAGTGTGAATGTTGTCTGTCTATCTGTGTTGGCCCTGTGATGAGGTGGCGACTTGTCCAGGGTGTACCCCGCTTTCCGCCCGATTGTAGCTGAGATAGGCGCCAGCACCCCCCGCGACGCCGAAAGGGAATAAGCGGTAGGAAATGGATGGATGGATAGTTTAAAAAGATGAATTTTGGTGTAGAAAACCACGTGTGAATGCTTTGGAGCAGTGGTTCTCAAACTTTTTTCAGTCATGTACCCCCGTGAACATTTTTTTTAATTCAAGTACCCCCTAATCAGAGCAAAGCATTTTTGGTTGAAAAAAAGAGATAAAGAAGTAAAATACAGCATCCTACAAAGAGGTTTTTGTTTCAAGTGTCTACGGCATTCCTACTGGAAGTTAGAGGCAAATGTGTCTGTGTTTTCTCCCTAGGGGGCGCTAGAGCGCAATTTTGAGTTTGGTTTTTTGATTAGTTTGCAATTTTCGCCAGTCCTGATGTGTGTGTCCAATTTGGAGAGTTTTGAAGCATGTAAAGGGGGTCAAATTACAGCTCAAAGAGGCAGCGGAATAATAATAAAGAATAATAATAAAACGCTAGAAATTAAAAAGGGTCCTCTGTCCCTTTGGAACATCGGTCACTAAAAACTAGAAGACAGCAATAGTTTTAGTACAACTAGGCAAAATATTGCTCATTTGTAGTGGTCTTTCTTGAACTATTTGGATAAAAAGATATAAAAATAACTAAAAACTTGTTGAAAAATAAACAAGTGATTCAATTATAAATAAAGATTTCTACACATTGAAGTAATCATCAACTTAAAGTGTCCTCTTTGGGGATTGTAATAGAGATCCATCCGGATTAATGAACTGAATTCTAAACATTTGTTCACAAACAACGAAATCTTTAACATCAATATTTATGGAACATGTCCACAAAAAAATGGCTGTCAACACTGAATATTGCATTGTTGTATTTTTTTTCCCACAGTTTATGAACTTACATTCATATTTTGTTGAAGTATTATTCAATAAATATATTTTTGAAGGATTTTTTTATTGTTGCTATTTTTAGAATATTTTTAAAAAATCTCAAGTACCCCTTGGCATACATTCAAGTACCCCCAGGGGTACACGTACCCCCATTTGAGAACCACTGATTTGGAGCATTAACACAATGCTCCACACAATAATATATAAATCGATTTAACACTGATTTATATGTGTTCAAGTCATTTATGTAGCAGTTGTGTTAAAAAAAAAAGTTTAATAAAATAGCAGGAAGCCAAAATGGCGGATGCTAATTTAGCTACACTAGCTAGCACCAATATTTACGTCATTCCGAAACTCTAAAACGATTTCACATGATAGCTTTCGAACTTTTGTGTTATTAAGCGTGCGAAAAGGTAAGAACGGTGTGAAAGAAACATACTTTACCTGCCAGTTAACGTGAGGGTTTTGAGTCAATCAGTTAACATGCTAACGCTATGTAGCGCTAATGGGCTAAAGTGGGTGGACTTCGGGTTTTACATTTCCGGTTTGATGGCGTCATAGTTATATTATTGTTGTTCAATTTAGTAATGTGTTGTTTTTTCATTCCGACTTTAGCTTATTATGGCGACAATTGTTTTTTTTTCTTATTACAAGTGAAGTGGAGTTACACAAAAATAAATGTTTCCAATTTCCCTACCATTGCTGATTTTAAAAAAATAAAATCAGTAAGAAGTTGGTTAAAATTGTACATATTGTGCTCCTGTGTTAATGGTAATGATCAATCTGAAGTTATTATTATTCATTAAGTTAATTAAATATTTAAAATCTGTAAAAAAAAAAATATATATAAAAAATATTTATATATATACGTTCAAATCCAGGCTCGGGATCTTTCTGTGTGGAGTTTGCATGTTCTCCCCGTGAATGCGTGGGTTCCCTCCGGGTACTCCGGCTTCCTCCCACTTCCAAAGACATGCACCTGGGGATAAGTTGATTGGCAACACTAAATTGGCCCTAGTGTGTGAATGTGAGTGTGAATGTTGTCTGTCTATCTGTGTTGGCCCTGCGATGAGGTGGCGACTTGTCCAGGGTGTACCCCGCTTTCCGCCCGATTGTAGCTGAGATACATATACATACATATATACATATATATACATATATACATACATATACATACATGTATATATACATATATATATATATAGGTGTGGGAAAAATCACAAGACTACTTCATCTCTACAGAACTGTTTCATGAGGGGTTCCCTCAATCATCAGGACATTTTTTTTTTTTTTTCCTGATGATTGAGGGAACCCCTCATGAAACAGTTCTGTAGAGATGAAGTAGTCTTGTGATTTTTCCCACACCTACATATTGCGCTCTACCACGGTATCGAGCACTATTCTCTGGAATAATATACATATATATACATATATATATATATATATATATATATACATACATATATACTGTATCTATATATATATATATAATTATACATATTTGTCTAACTAAATAAAAGGAAAAAATAAATACGGATAAACTTATAGCAAACATTACAGTAAAATGGTTTTCAGTCTGGAACAGAAAAGATTTAAAGGGCATCAATTTGCCTGAAAAAAAAATCTCAACTATATATATATATATATATATATATATATATATATATATATATATATATATATATATATATATATATATATATATATATATATATATGTATATAAAAGATTCATTTTTATATATAGAACATTTTTTTATTGTATTTTTTTCAGGTAAATTGATGCATTTTAAATCTTTTCTGTTTCAGACTGGAAACCATTTTACAGTATTTTTTGGGGGGGTTTATACGTTTATCTGTATTTCTTTTTTTCCTTTTTTTTTCATTAGACAGAGTTTATTGATCCACAAGGGAAATTGTTCCACACCGTTGTTCAGTTACAAAGGATGCAAAGGATAATGCGGACAAGGGCACAAAAAGAGGGCGAAAACAAAAAGGTATTCAGTCGAATAAAAATGTATCATAGTAGCATTTTAAAATATAACATATATGTAATATTTACATAATATACATACATAGAATATAATATATGCTGATAAATTATATTATTATATTATATCTTTATGGCAGCACTGTGGAAGAGGGGTTAGTGCGTCTTCCTCACAATACGAAGGTCCTGAGTAATCCTGAGTTCAATCCCAGGCTTGGGATCTTTCAGTGTGGAGTTTGCATGTTCTCCCCGTGACTGCGTGGGTTTATCCGGGTACTCCGGCTTCCTCCCACTTCCAAAGACATGCACCTGGGGATAGGTTGATTGGCAACACTATTTTAGTCCTAGTGTGTGAATGTGAGTGTGAATGTGGTTTGTCTATGTGTGTTGGCCCTGTGATGAGGTGGTGAATTGTCCAGGGTGTACCAAGCCTTCCGCCCGATTGTAGCTGGGATAGGCTCCAGCGACCCCCCGTGATCCCAAAAGGGACAAGCGGTAGAAAATGGATGTATGGATGCATTATATTTTGATATAATATATATCCATCCATCCATTTCTACCGCTTATTCCCTTTTGGGGTCACGGGGGGCGCTGGTGCCTATCTCAGCTACAATCGGGCGGAAGGTGGTGTACACCCTGGACAAGTCGCCACCTCATCGCAAGGCTATAATATATATATATAATGTAAAAAAACAATAAGTTCATAAGGATGCAATGTTATGCAGAGGTGTACTTATAACATTTTTATAGATAACTGATACTATTTATGGTATTTTCTTCTTACTGCACTGCAAAAAGTCAGCTGTAATTTGACCCCCTTAACATGCTCCGGAGGCAGTGGACAGGTACCGACAGGCCAAGCGGTGTGCAGCTTCAGCGGTCGCGGAGGCAAAAACTCGGACATGGGAAGAGTTCGGGGAAGCTATGGAAAACGACTTCCGGACGGCTTCGAAGCGATTCTGGACCACCGTCCGCCGCCTCAGGAAGGGGAAGCAGTGCACTATCAACACCGTGTATGGTGCGGATGGTGTTCTGCTGACCTCGACTGCGGATGTTGTGGACAGGTGGAAGGAATACTTCGAAGACCTCCTCAATCCCACCAACACGTCTTCCTATGAGGAAGCAGTGCCTGGGGAATCTGTGGTGGACTCTCCTATTTCTGGGGCTGAGGTCGCTGAGGTAGTTAAAAAGCTCCTCGGGGGCAAGGCCCCAGGGGTGGACGAGATCCGCCCGGAGTTCCTTAAGGCTCTGGATGCTGTGGGGCTGTCTTGGTTGACAAGACTTTGCAGCATCGCGTGGACATCGGGGGCGGTACCTCTGGATTGGCAGACCGGGGTGGTGGTTCCTCTCTTTAAGAAGGGGGACCGGAGGGTGTGTTCCAACTATCGTGGGATCACACTCCTCAGCCTTCCCGGTAAGGTTTATTCAGGTGTACTGGAGAGGAGGCTACGTCGGATAGTCGAACCTCGGATTCAGGAGGAACAGTGTGGTTTTCGTCCTGCTCGTGGAACTGTGGACCAGCTCTATACTCTCGGCAGGGTTCTTGAGGGTGCATGGGAGTTTGCCCAACCAGTCTACATGTGCTTTGTGGACTTGGAGAAGGCATTCGACCGTGTCCCTCGGGAAGTCCTGTGGGGAGTGCTCAGAGAGTATGGGGTATCGGACTGTCTTATTGTGGCGGTCCGTTCCCTGTACGATCAGTGCCAGAGCTTGGTCCGCATTGCCGGCAGTAAGTCGAACACATTTCCAGTGAGGGTTGGACTCCGCCAAGGCTGTCCTTTGTCACCGATTCTGTTCATAACTTTTATGGACAGAATTTCTAGGCGCAGTCAAGGCGTTGAGGGGTTCCGGTTTGGTAACCGCAGGATTAGGTCTCTGCTTTTTGCAGATGATGTGGTCCTGATGGCTTCATCTGACCGGGATCTTCAGCTCTCGCTGGATCGGTTCGCAGCCGAGTGTGAAGCGACCGGAATGAGAATCAGCACCTCCAAGTCCGAGTCCATGGTTCTCGCCCGGAAAAGGGTGGAGTGCCATCTCCGGGTTGGGGAGGAGACCCTGCCCCAAGTGGAGGAGTTCAAGTACCTAGGAGTCTTGTTCACGAGTGAGGGAAGAGTGGATCGTGAGATCAACAGGCGGATCGGTGCGGCGTCTTCAGTAATGCGGACGTTGCACCGGTCCGTTGTGGTGAAGAAGGAGCTGAGCCGGAAGGCAAAGCTCTCAATTTACCGGTCGATCTACGTTCCCATCCTCACCTATGGTCATGAGCTTTGGGTCATGACCGAAAGGATAAGATCACGGGTACAAGCGGCCGAAATGAGTTTCCTCCGCCGTGTGGCGGGGCTCTCCCTTGGAGATAGGGTGAGAAGCTCTGCCATCCGGGAGGAACTCAAAGTAAAGCCGCTGCTCCTTCACATCGAGAGGAGCCAGATGAGGTGGTTCGGGCATCTGGTCAGGATGCCACCCGAACGCCTCCCTAGGGAGGTGTTTAGGGCACGTCCAACTGGTAGGAGGCCACGGGGAAGACCCAGGACACGTTGGGAAGACTATGTCTCCCGGCTGGCCTGGGAACGCCTCGGGATCCCCCGGGAAGAGCTAGACGAAGTGGCTGGGGAGAGGGAAGTCTGGGTTTCCCTGCTTAGGCTGTTGCCCCCGCGACCCGACCTCGGATAAGCGGAAGATGATGGATGGATGGATGGATGGAACATGCTTTAAAACTCACCAAATTTGACACACACATCAGGACTGGCAATCATTGCAAATTAATCAAAAAACCTAACCTCAAAACTAAAAAATTGCGCTCAAGCACCCCCTAGGAAGAAAACACAGACAAAACTGCCTGTAACTTCCAGTACGAATATCGTAGCGACATGAAACGAAAACCTCTATTTAGGTCTCACTTAGACCTAGAGTTCATACACTGACATCCTTCAGCAAAAATCAACAGGAAGTTTGAAATTACCCCTTCAAAACAAAAGTTTTATAAAAAGACTAACTTTTGCCTCTTCGAGTTGTAATTTGACCCCCTTAACATGCTTCTAAACTCACCAAACTGGACACACACACCGGGACCGGCAAAAATTGCGATCTAATCAAAAAACCTAACCCCAAAACTCAAAATTGCGCTCTAGCGCCCCCTAGGAATAAAACAAACAAAACCACTCCTAGGAAGAAAACACAAAACTGCCTGTAACTTCTCCAGTAGGAATGCCGTAGGGACATGAAACAAAAACCTCTATGTAGGTCTCACTAAGACTTACATTTCATATATTGACAACCACAAGGAAAAATCAACAGGAAGTTTGCAATCCCCCCCTCAAAACAAAAGTTTTGTAAAAACCGGTCACCTTTTTTCAAACATTATCTCCTCTGAGCGCGTTTGTCGTGTCGGCTTCAAACTACCACAGGAGAGAGATTGAACCCTTTTGATTAAAAGTTGATGAAAGAGTTTTTATTACTGCTACGGTTTTCATTTTACCAGCCTTCAAAGCTAAGCCGGTATGTTTTAAAGTTGTCGTTTGCCTGCATATAGTAAAATCAAACGTCCACCATATTACAACTAATTGTAAACTTATAGGTGCCGACCATCAGGGCCGAGTTGCGACGAGAGAGTGTGTCAATGATAAGATATTACGCCGAGTTGGTAAGTCTGTTTGCTAATAGTAGCTACTATTCATCCATTTTCTAACTCTTATCCGGGCTATGGTCGTGGGGGCAGCAGCCAAAGCTGCTTGCAGCTTTAATTCAATTTATATCTCATGACACACTATCCAAATGTAATATGGATTTCAATTTTTTGCGGCTTCATACAGATTTGTTTTTGTATTATTGGTCCAATTTGGCTCTTTCAACATTTTGGGTTGCTGACCCCTGGCTTAGTGGGAAGAATTATCTTATTAGAAAGAAAATAAGCAAATATCACCCTTATTTGAGATGTTTAAAGGCCTACTGAAATGAGATTTTCTTATTTAAACGGGGATAGCAGGTAAATTCTATGTGTCATACTTGATCATTTCGCGATATTGCCATATTTTTGCTGAAAGGATTTAGTAGAGAACATCCACGATAAAGTTTGCAACTTTCGGTCGCTAACAGAAAAGCCCTGCCTTTACCGGAAGTCGCAGACGATGAAGTCACAAGTTGATGGCTCCTCACATATTCACATTGTTTTTAATGGGAGCTTCCAACAAAAAGAGCTATTCGGACCGAGAAAACGACAATTTCCCCATTAATTTGAGCGAGGATGAAAGATTCGTGTTTGAAGATATTGATGGCGACAGACTAGAAAAAAAAAAAAAAAAACACGATTGCATTGGGACGGATTCAAATGTTTTTAGACGCATTTACTTGGATAATTCTGGGAAATCCCTTATCTTTCTATTGTGTTGCTAGTGTTTTAGTGAGTTTAATATTACCTGATAGTCGAAGGTGTGTGTCCACAGGTGTGTTGACGCCAATGTCTCAGGGAAGTCGACGGCAGCTTTATGGACGGCGCAAGCTCAGCTGATCTCCGGTAAGAAGTGACTTTTTACCACAATTTTCTCACCGAAACCTGCTGGTTGACATTCGGTCGGGATCCATGTTCGCTTGACCGCTGTGATCCATAGTAAAGTTTCACCTCCGGGAATTTTAAACAAGGAATCACCGTGTGTTTGTGTGGCTAAAGGCTAAAGCGTCCCAACTCCATCTTTCTACTTTGACTTCTCCAATATTAACTGAACAAATTGCAAAAGAGTCAGCAACACAGATCTCCAAAATACTGTGTAATTATGCAGTTAAAGCAGACGACTTTTAGCTGTGTGTGTGTGCAGCGCTCATACCTCCTAACAGCCCGTGACGTCACGCGTACACGTCATCATTACGCGACGTTTTCAAGAAGAAACTCACGGGAAATTTAAAATTGCAATTTAGAAAAAACTATTAAGGCCGTATTGGCATGTGTTGCAATGTTAATATTTCATCATTGATATATCAATCAATCAATCAATGTTTACTTATATAGCCCTAAATAACTAGTGTCTCAAAGGGCTGCACAAACCACAACACAAACCACTACGACATCCTCGGTAGGCCCACCTAAGGGCAAGGAAAACTCACACCCAGTGGGACATCGGTGACAATAATGACCCAGTGAGACGTCGGTGACAATGATGACTATGAGAACCTTGGAGAGGACGAAAGCAATGGATGTCGAGCGGGTCTAACATGATACTGTGAAAGTTCAATCCATAATGGATCCAACACAGTCGCGAGAGTCCAGTCCAAAGCGGATCCAACACAGCAGCGAGAGTCCCGTTCACAGCGGAGCCAGCAGGAAACCACCCCAAGCGTAGGCGGATCAGCAGCGCAGAGATGTCCCCAGCCAATACACAGGCGAGCAGTACATGGCCACCGGATCGGACCGGACCCCCTCCACAAGGGAGAGTGGGACATGGGAGAAAAAGAAAAGAAACGGCAGATCAACTGGTCTAAAAAGGGAGTCTATTTAAAGGCTAGAGTATACAAATGAGTTTTAAGGTGAGACTTAAATGCTTCTACTGAGGTGACATCTCAAACTTTTATCGGGAGGGCATTCCAGAGTACTGGAGCCCAAAATGAAAACGCTCTATATCCCGCAGACGTATTTTGGGCTTTGGGAATCACTAATAAGCCGGAGTCCTTTGATAGCAGATTTCTTGCCGGGACATATGGTACAATACAATCGGCAAGATAGGATGGAGCTAGACCGTGTAGTATTTTATACGTAAGTAGTAAAACCTTAAAGTCACATCTTAAGTGCACAGGAAGCCAGTGCAGGTGAGCCAGTACAGGCGTAATGTGATCAAATGTTCTTGTTTTTGTCAAAAGTCTAGCAGCCGCATTTTGTACCAACTGTAATCTTTTAATGCTAGACATGGGGAGACCCGAAAATAATACGTTGCAGTAATCGAGACGAGGCGTAACAAACGCATGGATAATGATCTCAGCGTCTTTAGTGGACAGAATGGAGCGACTTTTAGCGATATTACGGAGATGAAAGAAGGCCGTTTTAGTAACGCTTTTAATGTGTGACTCAAAGGAGAGAGTTGGGTCGAGGATAATACCCAGATTTTTTACAGAGTCACCTTGTTTTATTATTTGGTTGTCAAATGTTAAAGTTGTATTATTAAATAGAGGTCGGTGTCTAGCAGGACCGATAATCAGCATTTCCGTTTTTTTGGCGTTGAGTTGCAAAAAGTTAGCGGACATCCATTGTTTAATTTCATTAAGACACGCCTCCAGCTGACTACAATCCGGCGTGTTGGTCAGCTTTAGGGACATGTAGAGTTGGGTGTCATCAGCATAGCAGTGAAAGCTAACACCGTATTTGCGTATGATGTATAAAAACTATCAGACTGCATGGTGGCTAGTAGTGGGTTTCAGTGGGCCTTTAATCTTACTTAGATTTCAGTTTTTGCAGTGTGCGGGGTTTAGTTTAGAGAAAATAATTGAGAAGCACTGATCTACAGGTTGAGATAAATAAGTCAAACTCCAGCAGCTCCAGGCGGCGCTCACAGCTGAGAGAAGTGACACAAATACAGAGTGAAGCCGGAATATTGCAAATCAGCATCAGCTCGCGCCGGCAGCGCCGACCCCGCACAGAGCGTGACGACCTCGCCGTGATTAATCCGCGCCTCACCTACGTTGAACCTCCGTCGTCTCATCGGCGTGAACTCGCCGGCGTCCGCGCTGATACCAATTAATGGCACGTCAACAAACGTTTGCTCGTGCATTACTCATGTCAGAGCGCGGGTAAATTACGGAACAGGTACGCGGAGACATCCCCGACGCCCCTCGGAGAGCGGTCGTCGGGTTGCGTCCGATACAAGGAGGCCGCTGGGGGTGAGATGAGGGAGGATTGTGTTTGCAGAAGATTAGGGATCCTTCATGGTGGAAGGATGATGGATGGAAAGGCAGCTCTTCATCCATCAGGAAGTGTTTGCATCACCTTAAACAGGCCAAGCGTGTCCAGGCTCCCACCGTGGTGCTCCCCAAATGGGCCCAGATGCTAACTTGACCTCCGCCTCCAATCACGGCCGTGATGGATCACATCGGAGGGCGCACCAGGAGGCGACAAGTGAGATGTATGGAGCAAATTGCAGAGTTGTCTCTCTTTCGCCTTCCCGCCGTCTTTTTATCCGACGTTCCCGTTTTTTTTTTCATTTGTTTGAGACATAAAAAAAGGTCTGCGGGCTATAGAGCGTTTTCCGTTCGGGCTCCAGTACTCTGGAATGCCCTCCCGGTAACAGTTCAAGATGCTACCTCAGTAGAAGCATTTAAGTCTCACCTTAAAACTCATTTGTATACTCTAGCCTTTAAATAGACCTCCGTTTTAGACCAGTTGATCTGCCGCTTCTTTTCTTTTTCTCCTATGTCCCCCCCCTCCCTTGTGGAGGGGGTCCGGTCCAATGACCATGGATGAAGTACTGGCTGTCCAGAGTCGAGACCAAGGATGGACCGCTCGCCTGTGTATCGGTTGGGGACATCTCTACGCTGCTGATCCGCCTCCGCTTGGGATGGTTTCCTGTGGACGGGACTCTCGCTGCTGTCTTGGATCCGCTTTGAACTGAACTCTCGCGGCTGTGTTGGAGCCACTATGGATTGAACTTTCACAGTATCATGTTAGACCCGCGTGGGCTTCACGGTGGAAGAGGGGTTAGTGCGTCTGCCTCACAATACGAAGGTCCTGCAGTCCTGGGTTCAAATCCAGGCTCGGGATCTTTCTGTGTGGAGTTTGCATGTTCTCCCCATGAATGCGTGGGTTCCCTCCGGGTACTCCGGCTTCCTCCACTTACAAAGACATGCACCTGGGGATAGGTGATTGGCAACACTAAATTGGCCCTAGTGTGTGAATGTGAGTGTGAATGTTGTCTGTCTATCTGTGTTGGCCCTGCGATGAGGCGGCGACTTGTCCAGGGTGTACGCTGCCTTCTGCCCGATTGTAGCTGAGATAGGCGCCAGCGCCCCCCGCAACCCCGGAAGGGAATAAGCGGTAGAAAATGGATGGATGTTAGACCCGCTCGACATCCATTGCTTTCGGTCCCCTAGAGGGGGGGTGGAGGGGTTGCCCACATTTGAGGTCCTTTCCAAGGTTTCTCATAGTTAGCATTGTCACTGGCGTCCCACTGGGTGTGAATTCTCCCTGCCCACTGGGTGTGAGTTTTCCTTGCCCTTATGTGGGTTCTTCCGAGGATGTCGTAGTCGTAATGGTTTGTGCGGTCCTTGAGACATTTGTGATTTGGGGCTATATAAATAAACATTGATTGATTGATTGATTGATTGACATAAAGCGCCTTCACAAACAAAGGCGGGCGACAGGAATTCAAAGCGGGCTGCTGAGTAGCTCCCACACGCTCACAAAGAGCAACTCTTATATTGTCGGGCTTTTTTCAAAAAGGGATTTTTAGAAACCAAGGACTCATGAAAGTTCCTTGTGAGGATGTTTTTGGGTTTTTTTTCGCGTAATGAGCATTTTGGCTCTTTTAAAGCGGTTTCCACTGCACCTCCGTGGCAACATCAAAGCAACGATGCTGAGCCGTTATCATTTTTCGAGTTTTATTAGAAATCATTAAAAGAAGACGTTAAAACAACGTTGAGAACTTGTTGAATTAGGCCCTGACGTTGAGCAACTCAAACATAACATTGAAACAACATGCTTTTTGACAAAGTTTAATTAATGTTGGGCTCTGACGTTGATTTGACCATTGAAATTTCATCATTTCTCAACCAATATTGTACAGCACAAACATAACAGAACAATTAAACAAGGCGACACGGTAAAGAATCTGGGTATTATCTTCGACCCAACTCTCTCCTTTGAGGCACACATTAAAAGCGTTACTAAAACAGCCTTCTTTCATCTCCGTAATATTGCTAAAATTCGCTCCATTCTGTCCACTAAAGACGCTGAGATCATTATCCATGCGTTTGTTACGTCTCGCCTCGACTACTGTACGTATTATTTTCGGGTCTCCCATGTCTAGCATTAAAAGATTACAGTTGGTACAAAATGCGGCTGCTAGATTTTTGACAAGAACAAGAAAGTTTGATCACATTACGCCTGTACTGGCTCACCTGCACTGGCTTCCTGTGCACTTAAGATGTGACTTTAAGGTTTTACTACTTACGTATAAAATACTACACGGTCTAGCTCCATCCTATCTTGCCGATTGTATTGTACCATATGTCCCGGCAAGAAATCTGCGTTCAAAGGACTCCGGCTTATTAGTGATTCCCAAGCCCAAAAAAAGTCTGCGGGCTATAGAGCTTTTTCATTTCGGGCTCCAATACTCTGGAATGCCCTCCCGGTAACAGTTCGAGATGCCACCTCAGTAGAAGCATTTAAGTCTCACCTTAAAACTCATTTGTATACTCTAGCCTTTAAATAGACTCCCTTTTTAGACCAGTTGATCTGCCGTTTCTTTTCTTTTTCTTCTATGTCCCACTCTCCTTTGTGGAGGGGGTCCGGTCCGATCCGGTGGCCATGTACTGCTTGCCTGTGTATCGGCTGGGGACATCTCTGCGCTGCTGATCCACCTCCACTTGGGATAGTTTCCTGCTGGCTCCGCTGTGAACGGGACTCTCGCTGCTGTGTTGGATCCGCTTTGGACTGGACTCTCGCGACTGTGTTGGATCCATTATGGATTGAACTTTCACAGTATCATGTTAGACCCGCTCGACATCCATTGCTTTCGTCCTCTCCCAGGTTCTCATAGTCATCATTGTCACCGACGTCCCACTGGGTCATTATTGTCACCGATGTCCCACTGGGTGTGAGTTTTCCTTGCCCTTATGTGGGCCTACCGAGGATGTCGTAGTGGTTTGTGCAGCCCTTTGAGACACTAGTGATTTAGGGCTATATAAGTAAACATTGATTGATTGATTGATAACGTTGAAACAAAATGCTTTTTGACAATGATTAATCAATGTTGGGTCCTGACATTGATTTGACCATTGAAATTTGGGTCAATTCCCAACCGATATTCTACAACACAAATACAACGTTAAAACAACATGCTTTTTGACAATGTTTAATCAATGTTGGGTTCTGAAGGTTTTTTCCTTGGACTCAGTCTGGACCCCTCCTGAGGGTCTAGCCTTAGACTGATAATTTTTTTACTCTCCCCCCCTCTCCCAATGTCACCCTTTTCTCACCTTTTTAAGGAGCGCCATAAGTGGCAGATCCGTTGGCGGTCTCGTCTAGTCCCCCCCTGTAACGTAGGTCTGCTCTTAGCGGGACTGTGCCGAAAACGAAATTTCGTTGTACTTGTGCAATGATAATAAAGATCTATCCTATCCTAACATGCTTTTTGACAACGTTTAATCAACGTTGGGTATGGACGTTGACTTGTTCTTCTTCGTGCTAATCAGGGTCCCGATACTGTATGCAGAGCGCGAGAGTGTGTTAAGTTAATAGTCAGATAGAAAACTGTCCAAAAGCTCATCTTTTTTGTTTGACCGTGTAACGGATTTAGCAGCTTTAGTTCCACACGAGTCCTTCTTCTTCCACGTCAAGCCTCTCTTGCAGGAGGTCGCGGCAGAGTTCTCCGGCAGGAAGTGCTTTTTGTATCTCAAGAGCACATTTTTGTAAAGATAAATGTTTTTTTTTGTCTCACGGTCAAGGAGTACAAGACATGTTCCAGCATAATGTGGGGGAAAAATGGGTTCCACGCCGCTTGGTTGTTAAACGTGTTGAAATTGGCCGACTGCTTGGTCCAATAAAAATATTTCCGCGTTTATGTACACTTTTGGACATTTTCGGGATACTTGGTCGTTTGTCTCAACAAACATTAGGATGTTTGGTTATAATTTCAACGGCAAGGCCTCTGATCATCATTGAGACTCTAAAGTCTACACATTAATCTTTCTTAATGTACGTTTTCTTATTAAATGTATCCAGTGTCATTTTATCTTTATTTTAGCCTGGTTGTATTATTGTGTGAATATTTTATTGTGTGAGCTACGAGACACCAGTGTTCATTTTCGTCATAGTTATCGTCAACGACCTTTTTTTTCTGACTAAAACGAGACAACTAAATAAAAAAATAATTTACGCGGACTATGACGATGACGAGGTGTATTGACATATTCGTCAACGAATAAAAACGAGACGAACATGTCTGCCAGAGACGAGATCCAAACGGAACTCATTTCGTTAGGAAGAGGCGGGAGGAGTTGTGAAGAGAACCAATCAGAGCGACGTGGTAAGGAAATTACGGGGCGGCACAGCTCGGTTGGTAAAGTGGCCGTGCCAGCAACTTGAGGGCTGCAGGTTCGATTCCCGCTTCCGCCATCCTAGTCACTGCCGTTGTGTCCTTGGGCAAGACACTTTACCCACCTGCTCCCAGTGCCACCCACACTGGTTTAAATATAACTTAGATAGTGGGTTTCACTATGTAAAGCGCGTTGAGTCACTAGAGAAAAGCGCTATATAAATATAATTCACTTCACTTCATTACGTAAACGTAGTTTGCTTTTGAGACTGCAGAAGACAACATGTCAATGCCGGGGAGGAAGAGCAGAGAGGACATACGGGGAAATGTTATATTTGACGTCAAAGATAACAAGACGGGCTTCACGGTGGAAGAGGGGTTAGTGCGTCTGCCTCACAATACGAAGGTCCTGCAGTCCTGGGTTCAAATCCAGGCTCGGGATCTTTCTGTGTGGAGTTTGCATGTTCTCCCCGTGAATGCGTGGGTTCCCTCCGGGTACTCCGGCTTCCTCCCACTTCCAAAGACATGCACCTGGGGATAGGTTGATTGGCAACACTAAATTGGCCCTAGTGTGTGAATGTGAGTGTGAATGTTGTCTGTCTATCTGTGTTGGCCCTGCGATGAGATGGCGACTTGTCCAGGGTGTACCCCGCCTTCCGCCCGATTGTAGCTGAGATAGGCGCCAGCGCCCCCCCGCGACCCCAAAAGGGAATAAGCAGTAGAAAATGGATGGATGGATAACAAGACGCAGTGTAAGAAATGCAGCGCGAGGATTACGGGGAAAAACATAACAAACTGGAAGTGACATTTACAGTCGAATCACCCCGAAATCCACACACAGGTAAGCATTTTCCACAACATACAACTTACTCGACGTTATCCCGTTTATTACACGGCTTACTCGTGAAATACTAAATTTGAGACACGATTTTCATCAAAATACGACTTGTATCGGTGATTTTTCCGCTGTTTTGCTTTGACTTTCAGAAATCGAATGGAAAGTTTACATATTACCCTTTAGTCGACTAAATCCACTGTAGTTTTCGTCGACTATAATCTTATGATATTTCGTCAACTAAAACTAAAACAATTTAAATAACAAAATTATGACTAAAACTAAATTACATTTTAGTCAAAAGACTATGACTAAAACGATATAAAATTTTGCTGTCAAAATTAACACTGCGAGACACCTGCATTTCCCAAAGAGGATCAATTGTTTTAACCCAATGCAGCTCCTGAGTCAAAAAGTTTGGGGACCCTTGGTTTATATCAGGGGTAGGGAACCTATGGCTCTTTTGATGACTGCATCTGGCTCTCAGATAAATCTTAACTGACATTGCTTAACACGATAAGTAATGAATAATTCCGCTGGTAATCACAGTGTTAAAAAATAACGTTCAAATTCTAAAACATTCTCATGCATTTTACTCCAACCATCCGTTTTCTACCGCACTTGTTCAAGATGTCGCATTAATGGTAAGAAGTATTATATTTATTGTTGGTTAACTTTAGAATAACAATGTTATTAAAAAGAATAAGAGACTTATTTTACTCTAAAAATGTTGGTCTTACTTAAAAATTAACGCATTTAGTTGTATTCAATGTTAAAAAATATTATGTGGCTCTCATTGAAATATTTGGCTTTCATGCCAAAAAGGTTCCCGACCCCTGGTTTATATAGTCATTACCGCCCCAAGTGGTGGAAAAGTGTATTACAACTGAGTACCAATGCGGCCTATACGGACCACAGCTGGGCGGCCCAACAATTATCCTGGCCCTATGGTTAAGAAACACTGGAATGGAAAACATTTGAGTCCTTCAAGGTGTTTTGCCACAAACTGAACTGCATCTTTTCAGTCTGCAGCTCCGGCGTATTGATAACGCCGATACGGATCCGCGCTAGCACGCATTCGCCAGCGGGACAGATTAAAAATCCTCACACTTGTGCTAATTAGGCAATTAGTGGAAGATTCTCACCATCATCTTTTTGAATTAATCTTTCTTTTCTCTCTCTCTCTCATTCATTTGCAGGCGTAATAGAACATTTCTGAATCCAATTTACGCGGGAGGTCCCGCATTTTTAATCCTTGGATGTGCGCGAGCTCCACGCCCCGAGTCAGGACGACGGGGTAGCAGAGGCGCATAGCTTGAAAAAAAAAAAAAAAAAGCGGAAATATAAAGCGACAACAAAACCACGGTAATTCCTTCCAAGAGGAGAGTAATAATCTTGTGATTGATAACCAAGCGCAGATTAAAGTGCAGCCGCACGAGTGCAACGGAAGCCTTTGGTTAGAACAATCGTTATCCCACTCCGGGATGATAACAGTCATTATTCGGGGGGTTGGGGGGGTCTTTGCATCATGGCGGTGATGGTGGTGTTGGGAAGGGGGAGTTCCAGTCAAACCCAGATCAAGGACACGGCAAGGATGTTTGTCTACCTGCTGACCCAGCGGAAAAGATGATCACTGTAAATGCCCCCCCCTGGTAAATCTTTCACACTTGTCAAGTCCACTTTGAGGTGAACTCTCCATAGACCGCCCCCAAAAACTCATCCCCGGCACCGTGGCCTTGGTCCGTAAATTTCATACCCGGAGCCCTGCAATCATCAGCTAAAGACGCCGCATTACTAAACATGAGGGCAGTGCAGGCAGGGGGGAGTGGAGGGGGGGGGGGGGGGGGGGGGGGGGGAATAGGTGGCTATGATAGGCCCATGCATCGATGATCAGGTGCGACCTTCCACACTCTGAGGCGACGCCCAATTATTCACATGGGCGGCGTTGTGAGTGTCACACGGTTTAGACGAGCGTGGGTTCCGTGAGGCGAGGACAATTTCACACAGCGGGTGCGGACGAACTTGTCTGGTTGTTTGGCAAACAACGATGGCACCGATGCGTTTGTGTAAGGTAGTCTTCTACAAAACCAGTGAAGATAAATAAAAACAGAATACAATGCTTTGCAAATCCTTTTAAATTTATATTCAATTGAATAGACTGCAGAGACAAGATAATTAACGTTAGAGCTGGAAAACTGTTATTTTTTGCCATCGATCAATCATCAATCAATTTTTATTTATATAGCCCTAAATTACAAGTGTCTCAAAGGGCTGCACAAGCCACAACGACATCCTTGGTTCAGATCTCACGTAAGGGCAAGGAAAAACTCACAAACCAGTGGGATGTCAATGAGAATGACTATGAGTGTCATGTCTTGTGTAAATGGTAAATAAAAACAGAATACAATGATTAGCTAATCCTTTTTTCAACTAATATTCAATTGAATAGACTGCAGAGAGAAGATAATTAACGTTAGAGCTGGAAAACTGTTATTTTTTGCCATCAATCAATCATCAATCAATTTTTATTTATATAGTCCTAAATTACAAGTGTCTCAAAGGGCTGCAGAAGCCACAACGACATCCTCGGTTCAGATCCCACGTAAGGGCAAGGAAAAACTCACAACCCAGTGGGATGTCAATGAGAATGACTGAGTGTCATGTCTTGTGTAAATGGTAAATAAAAACAGAATACAATGATTTGCGAATCCTTTTCAACTTATATTCAATTGAATGGATTGCAGAGACAAGATAATTAACATTCGAACTGGAAAACTGTTATTTTTGCCATCAATCAAACAATCAATCAATCAATCAATCATTTTTTATTTATATAGCCCTAAATCACAAGTGTCTCAAAGAGCTGCACAAGCCACAACGACATCTTCGGTTCAGATCCGACATAAGGGCAAGGAAAAACTCACAACCCAGTGGGATGTCAATGAGAATGACTATGAGTGTCATGAGCCCGCATAAGGGCAAGGAAAAACTCACAACCCAGTGGGATGTCAATGAGAATGACTATGAGTGTCATGTCTTGTGTAAATGGTAAATAAAAACAGAATGCAATGATTTGCGAATCCTTTTTTTCCAACTAACATTCAATTGAACAGACTGCAGAGACAAGATAATCAATGTTAGAACTGGAAAACTGTTATTTGTTGCCATCAATCAATCATCAATCAACTTTTATTTATATAGTCCTAAATTACAAGTGTCTCGAAGGGCTGCAGAAGCCACAACGACATCCTCGGTTCAGATCCGACATAAGGGCAAGGAAAAACTCACAACCCAGTGGGATGTCAATGAGAATGACTATGAGTGTCATGAGCCCGCATAAGGGCAAGGAAAAACTCACAACCCAGTGGGATGTCAATGAGAATGACTATGAGTGTCATGTCTTGTGTAAATGGTAAATAAAAACAGAATGCAATGATTTGCGAATCCTTTTTTTCCAACTAATATTCAATTGAACAGACTGCAGAGACAAGATAATCAATGTTAGAACTGGAAAACTGTTATTTTTTGCCATCAATCAATCATCAATCAACTTTTATTTATATAGTCCTAAATTACAAGTGTCTCAAAGGGCTGCACAAGCAACAACGACATCGGTTCGGATCCCACATAAAGGCAAGGAAAAACACAACCCAGTGGGATGTCAATGAGAATGACTATGAGTGTCATGAGCCCACATAAGGGCAAAGAAAAACTCACAACCCAGTGGGATGTCAATGAGAATGACTATGAGTGTCATGTCTTGTGTAAATGGTAAACAAAAACAGAATACAATGATTTGCGAATCCTTTTCAACCTATATTCAAATGAATAGACTGCAGAGACAAGATAATTAACGTTAGAACTGGAAAACTGTTATTTTTTGCCATCGATCAATCATCAATCAATTTTTATTTATATAGCCCTAAATTACAAGTGTCTCAAAGGGCTGCACAAGCCACAACGACATCCTCGGTTCAGATCCCACATAGGGGCAAGGAAAAACTCACAACCCAGTGGGATGTCAATGAGAATGACTATGAGTGTCATGTCTTGTGTAAATGGTAAACAAAAACAGAATACAATGATTTGCGAATCCTTTTCAACCTATATTCAAATGAATAGACTGCAGAGACAAGATAATTAACGTTAGAACTGGAAAACTGTTATTTTTTGCCATCAATCAATTTTTATTTATATAGCCCTAAATCACAAGTGTCTCAAAGGGCTGCAGAAGCCACAACGACATCCTCTGTTCAGATCCCACATACGGGCAAGGAAAAACTCACAACCCAATGGAATGTCAATGAGAATTACTATGAGTGTCATGAGCCCACATAAGGGCAAGGAAAAACTCACAACCCAGTGGGATGTCATTGAGAATGACTATGAGTGTCATGTCTTGTGTAAATGGTAAATAAAAACAGAATGCAATGATTTGTGAATCCTTTTTTTCCAACTAATATTCAATTGAACAGACTGCAGAGACAAGATAATCAATGTTAGAACTGGAAAACTGTTATTTGTTGCCATCAATCAATCATCAATCAACTTTTATTTATATAGTCCTAAATTACAAGTGTCTCAAAGGGCTGCAGAAGCCACAACGACATCCTCTGTTCAGATCCCACATACGGGCAAGGAAAAACTCACAACCCAATGGAATGTCAATGAGAATTACTATGAGTGTCATGAGCCCACATAAGGGCAAGGAAAAACTCACAACCCAGTGGGATGTCATTGAGAATGACTATGAGTGTCATGTCTTGTGTAAATGGTAAATAAAAACAGAATGCAATGATTTGTGAATCCTTTTTTTCCAACTAATATTCAATTGAACAGACTGCAGAGACAAGATAATCAATGTTAGAACTGGAAAACTGTTATTTGTTGCCATCAATCAATCATCAATCAACTTTTATTTATATAGTCCTAAATTACAAGTGTCTCAAAGGGCTGCAGAAGCCACAACGACATCCTCGGTTCAGATCCCACATAAGGGCAAGGAAAAACTCACAACCCAGTGGGATGTCAATGAGAATGACTGAGGGTCATGTCTTGTGTAAATGGTAAATAAAAACAGAATACAATGATTATCAAATCCTTTTTCAACCTATATTCAATTGAATAGACTGCAAAGTCAAGATATTTAACGTTCTAACTGGAAAACTGTTATTTTTTGCAATTAATCAATCAATCAATCAATCAATCGTTTATTTATATAGCCCTAAATCACAAGTGTCTCAAAGGGCTGCACAAGCCACTACGACACCCTCGGTTCAGATCCCACATAGTGGCAAGGAAAAACTCGCAACCCACTGGGATGTCAATGAGAATGACTATGAGTGTCATGAGCCCGCATAAGGGCAAGGAAAAACTCACAACCCAGTGGGATGTCAATGAGAATGACTATAAGTGTCATGTCTTGTGTAAATAGTAAATAAAAACAGAATGCAATGATTTGCTAATCCTTTTTTTCCAACTAATATTCAATTGAACAGACTGCAGAGACAAGATAACCAACGTTAGAACTGGAAAACTGTTATTTGTTTCCATCAATCAATCAATCAATCAATCAATCATTTTTTATTTATATAGCCCTAAATCACAAGTGTCTCAAAGAGCTGCACAAGCCACAACGACATCCTCGGTTCAGATCCCACATAAGGGCAAGGAAAAACTCACAATCCAGTGGGATGACAATGAGAATGACTATGAGTGTCATGAGCCCACATAGTGGCAAGGAAAAACTCACAGCCCAGTGGGACGTCTAATGAGAATGACTATGAGTGTCATGCCTTGTGTAAATGGTAAATAAAAACAGAATACAATGATTTGCGAATCCTTTTCAAATTATTTTCAATTGAATAGACTGCAGAGACAAGATAATTAACGTTCGAACAGGAAAACTGTTATTTTTTGCAATCAATCAATCATCAATAAATGTTTATTTATATAGTCCTAAATCACAAGTGTCTCAAAGGGCTGCACAAGCCACAATGACACCCTTGGTTCAGATCCCACATAAAAGCAAGGAAAAACTCACAACCCAGTGGGATGTCAATGAGAATGTCTATGAGTGTCATGAGCCATGGTCCGGATTCTGTTTTCATTTTGTTCTGTTATCTTTAGACTCGATTAGTTCCTGTTTTTTTGCACCCCTTTTTTGTTTGAGTTACCATGGCGACGTATGTTTTTCACCTGCCTCTGGTGTTCAGACCGCGCAACTGTTTCTAATCAAGAGACTATTCAAACCGCCTTTGCCAGTCAGTCGCCGTGGTGTCATTGCTCGTTTTCAGGTCTGTTTCCATAGTCACGCTAGTTGTTTCATGCCACAGTTTGTTTGTTTCTTGCTATGCCATAGTCTATGCTAAGTATTTACTTTAACTCCAAGTGCGATCAGCTTTGTTTTCCGTTTTTGTACCTTTTTGAGTGAAGATCATTAATTATGTTCCTACCAGCAAGCCTTGTCCGAAATAGTCCGTTTGCATCCTGGGAGAACAAACCTCGCAGTAATGTCTCTGTAAACATTATTTTGGCAACATTGTGACAAGCAGACTAGTCAGTAAGCCGCGCCCACATCCTCCTCAGCCTACCACAAGATTGTTAAAAAAAAAAAAAACATGGCCGAATGTCTATAAATAAGGCTCGATGCAACTTTTTCGTCTGGAGAAAAAAATTACGTAAAAGGTGAGGCTATAACACTTAAACGCCCAAAGAAAAGGGTGCTTTAAGACATGGCTAGCTAGCTAATGGCTAATGTCCAGCCACAGTCGGCAGTGTTTTAGCTACTTTGAAATCACTAATCCTCGTCTCCATGGCGACTAATAAAGTAAGTTTCTTACAAGTATCATCCCTGCAGGACGAGGTATAGCTGAACATGCTTCACTACACACCGTAGCTCAACCGCCTCACAATGTAAACAAACGCCATTGGTGGATCTACACCTGACATCCACTGTAATGATACCAAGTACAGGAGCGTATTTTTTTGATACTACTATGATTATGTCAATATGTTTTGGCATCACAACAACTTCTTATATAATGTTTATAAACTCAGGAAATATGTCCCTGGACACATGCGGACTTTGAATATGACCAATCAATCAATATTTATTTATATAGCCCCAAATCACAAATATCTCAAAGGACTGCACAAATCATTACGACTACAACGTCCTCGGAAGAACCCACAAAAGGGCAAGGAAAACTCACACCCAGTGGGCAGGGAGAATTCACATCCAGTGGGACGCCAGTGACAATGCTCACTATGAGAAACCTTGGAGAGGACCTCAGATGTGGGCAACCCCCCCCTCTAGGGGACCGAAAGCAATGGATGTCGAGCGGGTCTAACATGATACTGTGAAAGTTCAATCCATAGTGGCTCCAACACAGCCGCGAGAGTTCAGTTCAAGCGGATCCAAGACAGCAGCGAGAGTCCCGTCCACAGGAGACCATCTCAAGCGGAGGCGGATCAGCAGCGTAGAGATGTCACCAACCGATACAGGCGAGCGGTCCATCCTGGGTCCCGACGAGCGGTCCATCCTGGGTCTCGACTCTGGACAGCCAGTACTTCATCCATGGTCATCGGACCGGACCCCCTCCACAAGGGAGGGGGGGACATAGGAGAAAGAAAAGAAGCGGCAGATCAACTGGTCTAAAAAGGAGGTCTATTTAAAGGCTAGAGTATACAGATGAGTTTTAAGGTGAGACTTAAATGCTTCTACTGAGGTAGCATCTCGAACTGTTACCGGGAGGGCATTCCAGAGTACTGGAGCCCGAACGGAAAACGCTCTATAGCCCGCAGACTTTTTTGGGGCTCTAGGAATCACTAATAAGCCGGAGTCTTTTGAACGCAGATTTCTTGCCGGGACATATGGTACAATACAATCGGCAAGATAGGATGGAGCTAGACCGTGTAGTATTTTATACGTAAGTAGTAAAACCTTAAAGTCACATCTTAAGTGCACAGGAAGCCAGTGCAGGTGAGCCAGTACAGGCGTAATGTGATCAAACTTCCTTGTTCTTGTCAAAAGTCTAGCAGCCGCATTTTGTACCAACTGTAATCTTTTAATGCTAGACATGGGGAGACCCGAAAATAATACGTTACAGTAATCGAGACGAGACGTAACAAATGTATGATCCTGTAACTACTTGGAATCGGATTGATACCCAAATTTGTGGTATCATCCAAAACTAATGTTGGGTATCAAAAAACAGAAGAATAAGTGATTATTACATTTTCAACACAAGTGTAGAAGTAGCAAAAGAAAGTGCATGAATAAAACGTTAATTATTGCTCAGTCTGCTTCACGGGTTTGCTTCAATACTGAATATGGAACAAGCAACACTTATATAACTTACGGTAATAGTGCAAAATCAACTTTCACAAAACAAACGAAATAACATCAACGGTATATTAAATAAAATGTAAATAAAAAAATTGAATTGGGGGGTTGGAGGGGCGGGGTTTGGTGGTAGCAGGGGTGTATATTGTAGCGTACCGGAAGAGTTAGTGCTGCAAGGGATTCTGGGTATTTGTTCTGTAGTGTTTATGTCGTGTTATGGCGCGGATGTTATTGTAGCGTACCGGAAGAGTTAGTGCTGCAAGGGGTTAAATAAATAAATAAAATGATAAATGGGTTGTACTTGTATAGCGCTTTTCTACCTTCAAGGTACTCAAAGCGCTTTGACACTACTTCCACATTTACCCATTCACACACAGATGGAGGGAGCTGCCATGCAAGGCGCCAACCAGCACCCATCAGGAGCAAGGGTGAAGTGTCTTGCTCAGGACACAACGGACGTGACGAGGTTGGTTCTAGGTGGGATTTGAACCAGTGACCCTCGGGTTGCGCACGGCCACTCTCCCATAGCGCCACGCCGTCCCTGGGTTCTGGGTATTTGTTCTGTTGTGTTTATATCGTGTTACGGCGCGGATGTTCTCCCCAAATTGTTAACGGCTCAGACTCCTGCCAACGCCGCTCATCCGTCTGAGCGCTCCGGTGAGAACACCGCGGGCCACGCCCACGGGTGTTTCCTCTCCGCTGCGGGCGCGCCTCCGCACGGCTGCAGGAGATCTGTAATCAGCGCACCTGGGTGAACAAGCTGCCTTCATAAGCTCGCACAACCTGGAGTATAGTCTTCAGTTGGCGTACATACCCTCCGTCGCCTTGAAAGTGAGCTGTGCGTCACACTTTTCCCGAATCTCCCTCTGGACTCTGACTGCCTCCCTTGATCCTTGACTTCCCTGGCTTTGGACTCTGACCTTTAGACTTATCTCTGGGGCGGCATAGCTTGGTTGGTAGAGTGGCCGTGCCAGCAACTTGAGGGTTGCAGGTTCGATTCCCGCTTCCGCCATTCTAGTCACTGCCGTTGTGTCCTCGGGCAAGGCACTTTACCCACCTGCTCCCAGTGCCACCCACACCGGTTTGAATGTAACTTAGATAAATGATATTGGGTTTCACTATGTAAAGCGCTTTGAGTCACTAGAGAAAAGCGCTATATAAATATAATTCACTTCACTCTCCCCTGGAGTTCCTTGTATCTCGTTCAACACACTTGGTATCACACACTTCAGCTAACCACACACATAGTCTTACACTATACACACTCTTGGATTTTGTCACCGTCCTTTTTCTTAGTTTATTAGTTAGTATTGTTTTATTATTATATTTATTGACTATGTATATATAATAAATTATTAAACATTACCGCCCTCTGGTGTCTGCCGTCATCTCCCCTCTGCAAACCATAACAGAAATGTGCTATATAAATAAAGTTGCCTTGCCTTTGTCATGTCTGTGTGATCATGTTTTGTTTAAGTCATGTTCTGTTTGTTTTTTGGACACTCGGTTCCTGTTTTTGCACTTCCTTGTTTATTTTGTTTCCATGACTACCCATTAGTTTTCACCTGTCCTCATGTCTCGCACTTGTTTTCACTGATCATGTCTGCTATTTAATCCGGTCTGTTTCTGGTTTTTCATCCTGGCAACATCAGCTTCTACTACCATCTATCACCCTTGGTTCCCTCTACTCACATAATGCCATGTTACCTCCACTCTGCTTCATGTCATGTTTCACAGTTCCATGCCAAGTAAGTTTATGTTTATAGTCATAGTTTCTGCCTTTGTGCAGGTCTTTGTTTTCATTAGTCAGGTTTGTTCTCCGCCATTGTGCGCGCTTTTTTTTTTTTTTTTGTGTAGTTATAGTGTCATGTCTTTACCTTCACGCCGTTTCCACTCCATTCGCTTTGCACCTCGGGAAAATAATCCACGCCCAAATCTTAGTCGTGACAGCCTTGCCTAAAGTAAACATTTATCATGTGACTGTTCTTCGAAACGTAGTGAAGTGCTACTTCTTCAGTCGGTATAGTAAGTTCATTAGTCAGGTTTGTTCTCCGCCATTGTGCGCGTCTTTTTTTTTTTTTGTAGTTACAGTGTCATGTCTTTACCTTCACGGCGTTTACACTCCATTCGCTTTGCACCTCGGGAAAACAATCCACGCCCAAATCCTAGTCTTGACAGCCTTGCCTGCTCATGTGACTGTTCTTCGAGACGTAGTGAAGCGCTACTTCTTCAGTCGGTATAATAAGTTCATTAGTCAGGTTTGTTCTCCGCCATTGTGCGCGACTTTTTTTTTGTTTTGTTTTTTTTGTTGTAGTTATAGTGTCATGTCTTTACCTTCGCGCCGTTTCCACTCCATTCGCTTTGCACCTCGGGAAAACATTCCACGCCCAAATCCTAGTCGTGACAGCCCTGCCTAAAGTAAACATTTATCATGTGACTGTTCTTCGAGACGTAGTGAAGCGCTACTTCTTTAGTCGGTATAGTAAGTTCATTAGTTAGGTTTGTTCTCCGCCATTGTGCGCGCCTTTTTTTTTGTAGTTATAGTGTCATGTCTATACCTTCACGCCGTTTCCACTCCATTCGCTTTGCACCTCGGGAAAACAATCCACGCCCATATCCTAGTCGTGACAGCCTTGCCTAAAGTAAACATTTATCATGTGACTGTTCTTCGAGACGTAGTGAAGCGCTACTTCTTCAGTCGGTATAATAAGTTCATTAGTCAGGTTTGTTCTCCGCCATTGTGCGCGCCTTTTTTTTTTGTAGTTATAGTGTCATGTCTTCACCTTCACGCCGTTTCCACTCCATTCGCTTTGCACCTCGGGAAAACAATCCACGCCCACATCCTAGTCTTGACAGCCTTGCCGAAAGTAAAGATTTATCATGTGACTGTTCTTCGAGACGTAGTGAAGCGCTACTTCTTCAGTCGGTATAATAAGTTCATTAGTCAGGTTTGTTCTCCGCCATTGTGCGCACCTTTTTTTTTTTTTTTTTTTTTTTTGTATTTATAGTGTCATGTCTTTACCTTCACGCCGTTTCCACTCCATTCGCTTTGCACCTCGGGAAAACAATCCACTCCCAAATCCTAGTCTTGACAGCCTTGCCTAAAGTAAAGATTTATCATGTGACTGTTCTTCGAGACGTAGTGAAGCGCTACTTCTTCAGTCGGTATAATAAGTTCATTAGTCAGGTTTGCTCTCCGCCATTGTGCGCACCTTTTTTTTTTTTTTTTTTTTTGTAGTTATAGTGTCATGTCTTTACCTTAACGCCGTTTCCACTCCATTCGCTTTGCACCTCGGGAAAACAATCCACTCCCAAATCCTAGTCTTGACAGCCTTGCCTAAAGTAAAGATTTATCATGTGACTGTTCTTCGAGACGTAGTGAAGCGCTACTTCTTCAGTCGGTATAATAAGTTCATTAGTCAGGTTTGTTCTCCGCCATTGTGCGCGCCTTATTTTTTTTTTTGTAGTTATAGTGTCATGTCTTTACCTTCACGCCGTTTCCACTCCATTCGCTTTGCACTTCGGGAAAACAATCCACGCCCAAATCCTAGTCTTGACAGCCTTGCCTAAAGTAAAGATTTATCATGTGACTGTTCTTCGAGACGTAGTGAAGCGCTACTTCTTCAGTCGGTATAATAAGTTCATTAGTCAGGTTTGCTCTCAGCCATTGTGCGCACCTTTTTTTTTTTTTTTTTTTTTTTGTAGTTATAGTGTCATGTCTTTACCTTAACGCCGTTTCCACTCCATTCGCTTTGCACCTCGGGAAAACAATCCACTCCCAAATCCTAGTCTTGACAGCTTTGCCTAAAGTAAAGATTTATCATGTGACTGTTCTTCGACACGTAGTGAAACGCTACTTCTTCAGTCGGTATAATAAGTTCATTAGTCAGGTTTGTTCTCCGCCATTGTGCGCGCCTTTTTTTTTTTTTTTTTTTTTTTTGTAGTTATAGATTCATGTCTTTACCTTCACGCCGTTTCCACTCCATTCGCTTTGCACCTCGGGAAAACAATCCACGCCCAAATCCTAGTCGTGACAGCCTTGCCTAAAGTAAACATTTATCATGTGACTGTTCTTCGAGACGTAGTGAAGCGCTACTTCTTCAGTCGGTATAGTAAGTTCATTAGTCAGGTTTGTTCTCCGCCATTGTGCGCGCCTTTTTTTTTTTGTAGTTATGTCATGTCTTTGCCTTCACGCCGTTTCCACTCCATTCGCTTTGCACCTCGGGAAAACAATTCACGCCCAAATCCTAGTCGTGACAGCCTTGCCTAAAGTAAACATTTATCATGTGACTGTTCTTTGCGACGTAGTGAAGCGCTACTTCTTCAGTCGGTATAGTAAGTTCATTAGTCAGGTTTGTACTCTGCCATTGTGCGCGCCTTTTTTTTTTGTAGTTACAGTGTCATGTCTTTACCTTCACGCCGTTTCCACTCCATTCGCTTTGCACCTCGGGAAAACAATCCACGCCCAAATCCTAGTCTTGACAGCCTTGCCTAAAGTAAACATTTATCATGTGACTGTTCTTCGAGACGTAGAGAAGCGCTGATTCTTCAGTCGGTATAGTAAGTGGTTGAGCTTTGAGGTCCCAAATGCAGAGCTAAGAAACAAAAAAAATTAGGAAAAAGTGAGTAAAAGAGGAAGTGATCGCATCCTTATCTTAATGAGGAGGATTTAGCTTCGCTGTCATTTCAAGTGAGAACTTTCTAGAAAGCATCTTCCTGTGGAGTATTTTTAGGAATCCCCCGCTGATCGAGATGTGGGGAAAAAACCCGAATCATGTCGACTCGACAATTTCAATGACCGTCCGCTTGAAATGAGCTGACTTGGGGGAAAAAAAAGGGGAAAAATAAATAAATAAGTGAACAAGTGGTGGTGACTTCCTGCACGGAGGAGATCAGCCTTCTTTTCGCTGCGTGTGCTGCGACCGCATCATGGCGGCGATGATAAGCGGCGATGGCGAAGCGTCAGGGGGATTTATCTGCCGCAGCGCTGAGCGGGATGATGATAAAGGAGGAACCCCGATGGCTCCTTTGACAGGACAGCCCGGCGGAGGACGGACAACATACGTTCCACAGCAGAGTGGGATTTATTAGCGTGGCCTCATCTCCGCTGCGAGGCTTTGTTTGTGTCAGCGACGCATCAACACATGCCACACTTAACGTCTCGCTGTGCGATTATTTTTATGACCAACACACCACGAGGCGGCATCGTCGAACCGGATAAGTCAGCTCGACTTGAAATTTCTCACACAAACCTGGTTCGTTTGCCCAAACCGACCACATTTGGTACGCAAATATTCTATATGAGATATTCTTATATAAACGTGGATGGTAGGTCCATTCTATGTGTCATACTTGATCATTTCGCGATATTGCCATATTTTTGCTGAAAGGATTTAATAGAGAACATCGAACTTTTGGTTGCTAATAAAAAAGCCTTGCCTGTACCGGAAGTAGCAGACAATATGTGCGTGACGTCAGGGGTTGTGGAGCTCCTCACCTCCTAACATTGTTTACAATCATGGCCACCAGCAGCGAGAGCGATTCGGACCGAGAAAGCGACAATTTCCCCATTAATTTGAGCGAGGATGAAATATTCGTGGATGAGGAAAGTTAGAGTGAATAATAAAGGAGAAAAAAAAGACAGGGCTGTGGAAGCGATTCAGATGTTATTAGACACATTTACTACTGGAAAATCCCTTATCTGCTTATTGTGTTACTAGTGTTGTAGTGAGATTATACTGTCATACCTGAAAGTCGGAGGGGTGTGGTGACCGCCAGTGTCTGTGAGGGAAGCCACGCAGCTGCCTCTTTGACAGGTACACGAGGAACGACGCAAGCTCCGCTCATGTCTACGGTAAGAGCCGACTTATTACCACAATTTTCTCACCGAAACCTGCCGATTTACATGTGGTCGGGAAACATGTTCGATTGACCGCTCTGTTCCATAAAAAGCTTCACCTTCGGAAATGTAAACAAGTAAACACCGGCTGTGTTTGTGTTGCTAAAGGCGGCCGCAATACACCGCTTCCCACGTACATCTTTCTTCTTTGACGTCTCCATTATTAATTGAACACATTGCAAAAGATTCAGCAACACAGTTGTCCAGAATACTGTGGAATTATGCGATTAAAGTAGACTACTTATAGCTGGGATCGGGCTGGAAAAAAATTCCGCTACAATCCGAGACGTCACGCGCACGTGTCATCATACTGACATTTTCAACAGCATTCTTCGCGCGAAATTTAAAATTGCAATTTAGTAAACTAAAAAGGCCGTATTGGCATGTGTTGCAATGTTAATATTTCATCATTGATATATAAACTATCAGACTGCGTGGTCGCTAGTAGTGGGTTTCAGTAGGCCTTTAAGTGTCGGACCTGCATAACTGAGCGGCTTTTTGGAGCAAAATTGGTCGAAAAGCAACGAGCAAAACGTCTCATCACCGTAGCAACCAAATGCCCATAAGTCATTACACATATAAAAACATGCAACACCTAATTTGTTACGGTGCAATCATTATTATTACATTTTTGCAATTTTTTACTTTTTATTTTTTGTGTATTTGTTCTGTTGTGTTTATGTTGTGTTACGGTGCGGATGTTCTCCCGAAATTGTTACTGCTCAGACTCCTGCCAACGCCGCTCATCCGTCCGTGCGCTTTCTCACACAGCTTTACAAACACAAACTTCTGATTGTTAGCCAAATCACCAAAAATCAAATGTGTCATCACCCTAGCAACCAATTGCTCATAAAACAGTAACCATGTATCAAAACATGCAACACCTAATGTGTTACTGTGCTATTATTTTTATGACCACAAGGCGGCATCGTCGAATCGGATAAGTCAGCTCGACTTGAAATTTCTCACACAAACTTGGTCCGTTTACCCAAACCGGTACGCACATTTTAGGGACCAGACCTGCATAACTGACCGTTTTTTTGGAGAAAAATTGGTCGAAAAACATTGAGCAAAACGTCTCATCACCGTAGCAACCAAATGCCCATAATTCATTACACATATAAAAACATGCAACACCTAATTTGTTACCGTGCGATTATTTTTTTTACACATTTAAGGCACCGTCAGACCGGATAGTCGACTTGACTTGAAATTTCTCACACAGCTCTACCAACCATGCACTTTATCTTTTGTGTGTTCAGCCAATTCACCACAAAACTCGGCACACACATTCAAGGGACTGGTAGGCACATGTGTGTAAAATTTGAGTAAGATCGGTTACAAAACATGCAAAATGTTTCATCACCGTAGCAACCAATTGCCCATAAGTCATTAATCAGGTATCAAAACAAGCAAAAACTAAATGTGTTGCTATGCTATTTTTTTATGACTAACAACACAAGGCAGCATTATCAAACCACGCACATCACCACAAAACTCGGCACACACATTTAGGGGACTGGTAAGCACATGTGTGTAAAATTTGAGTAAGATCGGTTACAAAACATGCAAAATGTCTCATCACTATAGCAACCAATTGCCCATAAGTCATTAATCAGGTATCAAAACATGCTATGCTGGTTTTTTTATATAACTAATACACCACAAAACTCGGCACACACATTTAGGGGACTGGTAAGCACATGTGTGTAAAATTTGAGTAAGATCGGTTACAAAACATCCAAAATGTTTCATCACCGTAGCAACCAATTGCCAATAAGTAATTAATCAGGTGTCAAAACATGCCATGCTGTTTTTTTTAAAACTAATACACAACAAGGCGGTGTTATCAAACCAGATAGTCAGCTTGACTTGAAATTTCTCACACAGCTCTAAAAACACAAACTTTTGGTTGTTAGCCCAATCACCAAAAATCAAATGTGTCATCACTCTAGCAACCAATTGCCCATTAATCACTAACCATGTATCAAAACTTGCAACACCTTTACTGTGCTATTATTTTTAGGACTAATACACCACATAAAATTTGAGCCAGGTTGGTTACAAAACACGTGAAATGTTTCATCACCGTAGCAACCAATTTCCCATAAGTCATTTATCAGATATCAAAACATTCAACACTTAACATTTTGCTATGCTATTTTTTTTTATGTTTAAAACGCCACATTGCGGCATTATTAAACTAGATACTCAGCTCGACTTGAAATTTCTCACACAACTCTACAAACACACACTTTTGTTTGTTAGCCAAATCACCAAGAATCAAATGTGTCATCACCCTAGCAACCAATTGCCCATAAATCACTAACCATGTATCAAAACATGCAATGTGTTATTGTGCTATTATTTTTATGACCAACACACCAAATGGTGGCATTATCAAACCAGAATAGTCAGCTTGACTTGAAATTTCTCACACAGCTCTACTGTCATGTCTTGTGATCATGTTTTGTTTATGTTCTGTTTTGCTTAAGACTCCATTGTTTGCTTTGTTACCTTGCCAACCAATTAGTTTCACCTGTCATGTAACGCACCTGATTTGTTTTAACTCGTGCACCTGTTTTCAATCACCACATCACTATTTAAGCCTGTCATCTTCTGTTGGTCGTGCTGGCGTCACTGTGTTCGTTTCATGCTCTGTTCTTTCCACAGTAAGTCTTGCTTGTTTTATGCAATGTCAAGTAAGTAATTTTGTTATTCAAACCACAGTTTATTGTGTTGTTTAGTCCATGTCTCATGTCCCAATTTGTTTTTGCCTCCGCTTTGTGCGCGCCTTTAATTTTGTACCTTTTTTTTTTTTATAGCAATTAATACATATGGCCCTTCCTTCACGTCTTGCCCGCGCCAACTTTCCTTTGCATTCCGGAAAAATAAATCCAAGTATTGACATCTACAAACCACACACTATATTATTTGGGTGTTCAGCCACATCACCAAAAAACTAGGCACACACATTTAAGGGACTTCCACCCAGACAACAATATTAGGGGCCTGCCTTTAGCATCCTCTCTCACCTAAAAAGGAGACTATTATAGATGTCTCCCTTATCCATAGGTTTATCCATCCATTTTCTACCGCTTATTCCCTTTTGGGGTCGCGGGGGGCGCTGGCGCCTATCTCAGCTACTATTGGGCGGATAGCAGGGTACACCCTGGACAAGTCGCCACCTCATCGCAGGGCCAACACAGATAGACAGACAACATTCACACTCACATTCACACACTAGGGCCAATTTAGTGTTGCCAATCAACCTATCCCCAGGTGCGTGTCTTTGGGGCTTCACGGTGGCAGAGGGGTTAGTGCGTCTGCCTCACAATACGAAGTTCCTGCAGTCCTGGGTTCAAATCCAGGCTAGGGATCTTTCTATGTGGAGTTTGCGAGTTCTCCCCGTGATTGCGTGGGTTCCCTCCGGGTACTCCGGCTTCCTCCCACTTCCAAAGACATAGGTTTATCTATAACCCATAAAGTAGGCAGGCACAGAGCTATTTCCCAGCATGTGTTTATTCCAGCCGGCACGTTAATACACTGACCCGCAACATCCGGATTCCCATCATGCATTGCTTCAAAACTACGGCAAGTAGTAATGTCCAAAAAACACAACAGAGACGAAGTATAAGAACAAAAAAGAGACAGTCATGGCGACGACAAGTAAGAAGAAGAAGTTCGCGTGCAAGTTCCAAAATGATTGGAAAAAAATCATTTCAGTTCATCCAGAACAGCTGGAAGGGGAAGGTGTATGCTGCCTGCAAATTTTGTAAATCAGACTTCGCAATTGAACCTCAAACTCCACCCAATTTCCCCAATTCGGAGGTCTCAAGGTTGGCAAGTATGGTCATTCTACCTCTTCGGTGCCTGGTGGGATAGGTAGTGACCATTCACTGCTGTGCATTTCTCATTTTATGAAGCAGAATTGACAGGTGGGACTCCGTCTACTTCCCGCTGTGCCGCGACGTCATCACCGTTAACGAGCCTTCACGGTTAAGACGCAGGTTTGACGAGCTAATCAGGGATTTGGAAAATCAACTGTAATCCAATATTAAAGGGATTTGCTGTATTTTAAAGTAGATCTTAGTCTGTCATTTAAATCCCTTCAGTTTGTCTTCGTGTGTCCAAGGTTGGTGGAGCGGCCTTGTCAGCCACTTGAGGGTTCCAGGTTTGATCCCCGCTTCTACATACCTAGTCACTGCCGTTGTGTCCTTGGGCAAGACACTTTACCCACCTGCTCCCAGTGCCACCCACACTGGTTTAAATGTAACTTAGATATTGGGTTTCACTATGTAAAGCGCTTTGAGTCACTAGAGAAAAGCGCTATATAAATATAATTCACTTCACTTCACATACACTTCACGGTACAAAGCTCGTATTTATTGGGCCGGAAACACTGCAGACATAAAACAGAACAATGAAGAGCACACATAGATGAAATATTGATATTTACATTCATATCGATACGCAGACATTACATTTTGTTTTTAAAAAAAGGATAGTGAATTATATTTATATAGCGCTTTTCTCAAGTGACTCAAAGCGCTTTTACATAGTGAAACCCAATATCTAAGTTACATTTAAATCACTGTGGCTGGCACTGGGAGCAGGTGGGTAAAGTGACTTGCCCAAGGACACAACGGCAGTAACTAGGATGGCACAAGCGGGAATCGAACCTGCAACCCTCAAGTTGCTGGCACGGCCACTCTACCAACCGAGCTATGCCGCCCCATAATTCTACTGACTCACTTTTTCGAATTTAAAGCCTTAGATACACATTACGAGGTTCCATATCCGACTCATTTGAGTAAAACGACTCGTACAAATGAGCAAATAAAGGACTGTGGAGGGGGCGTGGCCTGCAGGCCTGCAGCGAAGCAGGGTGTGCCAGGACCGGCTTCCAAATCAGCGACAGGTGCGTAGATGTTCCACAGGTCGCTCTGTTAAAAGGCAGCAGCCGGGAGGGGTGGTAAAGCTCGGTCGGTAGAGTGGCCGTGCCAGCAATTTGAGGGTTCCAGGTTGAATCCCCACTTTTGCCAACCTAGTCACTGTCGTTGTGTCCTTGGGCAAGACACTTTAACCACCTGCTCCCAGTGCCACCCACACTGGTTTGAAAAATGTAACTTAGATATTGGGTTTCACTATGCAAAGCGCTTTGAGTCACTAGAGAAAAGTGCTATATAAATATAATTCACTTCACTTCCCATAGGGCCATTTGCGGTACACAGCTCGTATTTATTGGGCCGGAAACACTGCAGACATACTCTATTAATGAAAAAAAAAAAAAACAGCAAAATGAAGAGCACACATAAATGAAATATTGATATTTACATTCATATCGATACGCAGACATTACATTTTGTTTTAAAAAAAAAAAGGATAGTGAAGTGAATTATATTTATATAGCGCTTTTCTCAAGTGACTCAAAGCGCTTTACATAGTGACACCCAATATCTAAGTTATATTTAAACCAGTGTGGGTGGCACTGGGAGCAGGTGGGTAGAGTGCCTTGCCCAAGGACACAACGGCAGTAACTAGGATGGCACAAGAAGGAATCGAACCTGCAACCCTCAAGTTGCTGGCACGGCCACTCTACCAACCGAGCTATGCCGCCCCATAATTCTACTGACTCACATTTTCGAATTTAAAGCCTAACATACACATTACGAGGTTCCAAAACCGACTCATTTGAGTAAAACGACTCGTACAAATGAGCAAATAAAGGACTGTGGAGGGGGCGTGGCCTGCAGGCCTGCAGCGAAGCAGGGTGTGCCAGGACCGGCTTCCAAATCAGCAACAGGTGCGTAGATGTCCCACCGGTCGCCCTGTTAAAAAGGCAGCAGCCGGGAGGGGCGGTATAGCTCGGTTGGTAGAGTGGCCGTGCCAGCAACTTGAGGGTTCCAGGTTCAATCCCCGCTTTTGCCAACCTAGTCACTGTTGTTGTGTCCTTGGGCAAGACACTTTACCCACCTGCTCCCAGCGCCACCCAAACTGGTTTGAAAATTGTAACTTAGATATTGGGTTTCACTATGCAAAGCGCTTTGAGTCACTAGAAATAAGTGCTATATAAATATAATTCACTTCACTTCAGGTGAGAGGCGTTGGAGCTGGAGTAAGAGCGAGAGCGAGCCAGAGACGGACACAAAAACAATTGCTAGAAAGCAAGAGATGGACTTTATTGACTAATAAAACCGTATTGTGAGCCTGACCCGGGCTGTCATGTCAGTGCTTGGTGGTCCGAAGAACCCCCCGGAGGGTAACTTCCACAAGGACATTCATGCTAAAGACATTGCAGTGATTCATCAAATGTGTTTGAAAAAAATAAACGTATAGGTAACAGGATTACGCTGAGTTGAAATATTACATAATATACGGAAAAATAATGTGTTGTGGACTAAATGAGAACCCAGTATGATGTTTCATTGAAAGACAAGCAAAAGAAAACCACCTCAGTTTATAGTTTATGAGTAACACAAAAATGTAAAAAAAAAACATTTCGAAACGATTTTGATTATTATATGCATTGTCAAATTAAATATCAAGAACTGGGAATGCAATGATATAAAAATGTCTTTTTTTGTAACCAAAATGAACACAGTGATTCGAGATGTTCGGGTTGCCTATATTACCGGCCGATAAATACTTTTAAACGTAATATCGGAAATTATCGGTATCGGTTACAAAAAGGAAAATGTATGACTTTTTAAAACACCGCAGTACGGAGTGGTACACGGACGGAGGGAGAAGTAAAGAGCGCCAATAACATAATATCTACGGCTTTACACACACATGCAAACACACACACACACACACACACACACTAAACTTGGTCAACAGCCATACAGGTCACACTGAGGGTGGCCGTATAAACAACTTTAACACTGTTACAAATATGCGCCACACTGTGAACCCACACCAAACAAAAACGACAAACACATTTTGGGAGAACATCCGCACCGTGACACAACATAAACACAACAGAAAAAATACCCAAATCCCCTTGCAGCACTAACTCTTCCGGGACGCTATAATATACACCGCCCGCTACCCCCTACCAAACCCCCCCGCCCCCAACCCCGCCCACTTCAACCTCCTCATATTCTTTCAGGGAGAGCGTGTCCCAAATTCCAAGCTGCCGTTTTGAGGCATGTTAAAAAAAATAATGCACTTTGTGACTTCAATAATAAATATGGCAGTGCCATGTTGGCATTTTTTTCCATAACTTGAGTTGATTTATTTTGGAAAACCTTGTTACATTGTTTCATGCATCCAATAAAATTAGGCATAATAACGTGTTCATTCCACGACTGTATATATCGGTATCGGTTGATATCGGCATCGGTAATTGAGAGTTGAATAATATCGGAATATCGGATATCGGCAGAAAAGCCATTATCGGACATCTCTAGTATTTATTCAATATGCAATCAGAACAATGTTTACATAATGTTTGGCTGTATTTATACATGTATTGGCCTTTAAATACAATTTGTGAATTGTGAAGTGAAGTGAATTATATTTATATAGCGCTTTTGCTCTAGTGACTCAAAGCGCTTTACATAGTGAAACCCAATATCTAAGTTACATTCAAACCAGTGTGGGTGGCACTGGGAGCAGGTGGGTAAAGTGTCTTGCCCAAGGACACAACGGCAGTGACTAGGATGGCGGAAGCGGGAATCGAACCTGCAACCCTCAAGTTGCTGGCACGGCCACTCTACCAACCGAGCTAATGATAATATTTAAATAACAAAGCCATCGTTGTGGCTTGTGCAGCCTTTGAGACACTTGTGATTAAGGGTTGATAACAAGTTTTTATGGTCGCCATATCCTTTGATGTTCTCAGTAGAGGCCTCAACATTCATGTTGTGTTTGGAGAGAAGCAGAGAAAAGTTCATCCTTTTGTGTTCACTAAAATACAAAAAAAAAAGCAACGGTTCTCCTTTCCATTCAGTTTATTGCCTAGCATGTCGCGTTAGCCGCCATCAGTGATACGGAATACGACGTGCGGGAACGACTGTTAGACTAATTATGTATATATTATCACACAACTCTTATACTTAAGGGCCGTGGCTATAGTTATTATCAATTGTGCTTAAGTTGTATTTTTCTATCCGTGCAAAGTAAATGGGTTGTACTTGTATAGCGCTTTTCTTCCCCTTTTTAAGGAGCCCAAAGCGCTTTGATAGTATTTCCACATTCGCCCATTCACACACACATTCACACACTGACGGCGGGAGCTGCCATGCAAGCCGCTCACCACGACCCATCAGGAGCAAGGGTGAAGTGTCTTGCCCAAGGACACAACAAACGTGAATAGGATGGTAGAAGGTGGGGATTGAACCAGTAACCCTCAGATTGCTGTTACAGCCACTCTGCTAACTTCGCCACGCGGTCCCCAAAGCTGGCAATCCAAAAGATTGCAAGTCGTCTCGTTTCAGTGTTGTGCCCTAATGACTGCCAAGACCGAACATCGAGTGCCGCGACGCAGACAGAGCAGAGACAGGGCGATGTCAAGAGGAATAAACACATTTGCATTTCATTAATAGTCATATCAGATCCAGGTGATCGCAAAAAGCCGCTGCCTGACCAGGACTCAATAAATCTGCAGAGACTCCTCCCACCCCCACCAAGGACTGTTTTCACTGCGGGACTCTAGAAAGAGGTTCCGCAGCCTCCGAAGCAGAACCTCCAGGTTCTGTAACAGCTTCATCCCTCAGGCCGTAACACTCTTGAACGCATCATAATAATCCCCTCAATCCCCCCCCAAAAATGGATTAACTCGCTGGTGTCAGACTTTGTTTGTGACGAACCCCAAGATGCAGAGAAGGAGTAAGAAAACATGGTTTTATTTTAAACACTAAAACAAAACCAAAGGGTACAAACAAAAGGTGCGCACGAGGCGGATAACAAACTAGGCTATGAACAAACAAATTGGAATTGAAACAAATATAGCTTAGTGCTACGCTGCAATCGCAAGACTAGTAGGAACGACAAGTAGAAAATGACATTGACACGACAGGAGCGACAATACGGAAGTCTTCGACAAGACAAATCAATAATCCAGCACTGACTGGAAGACAAAACAGGAACAAATAGGACCGGGCTGATTGACACCAGGTGTGGCCAGGTGCCAATCAGCCGCATCAGAGGGAAAACAAAGCGTTCAGGGAGACAAACAGGAAGCTGAACCAAAGTAAGAGTGCTGACAGGAACTAAGGACAGGAAATACTAAACACACAGAGGACAAACTAAAACACAAACAAACTGTCAGTGGCAAGCCTGACAGCTGGAATATAAAGACAGTGTGACATACATCCTTAAACCTGGATGAATATGAACAAGTGCAATATCCATCCATCCATTTTCTACCGCTTATTCCCTTTTGGGGTCGCGGGGGGCGCTGGCGCCTATCTCAGCTACAATCGGGCGGAAGGCGGGGTACACCCTGGACAAGTCGCCACCTCATCGCAGGGCCAACACAGATAGACAGACACCATTCACACTCACATTCACACACTAGGGCCAATTTAGTGTTGCCAATCAACCTATCCCCAGGTGCATGTCTTTGAAAGTGGGAGGAAGCCGGAGTACCCGGAGGGAACCCACGCATTCACGGGGAGAACATGCAAACTCCACACAGAAAGATCCCGAGCCTGGATTTGAACCCAGGACTGCAGGACCTTCGTATTGTGAGGCAGACGCACTAACCCTATATTTATCTATATAGTAATCTATTTATTTATATTTGCACCTTATTGCTTTTTTATCCTGCACTACCATGAGCTAATGCTCTTATTTGTACTGTAAAGTTCAAATTTGAATGAAAATAAAAAAGGAAGTCTAGGTCTAAGTCTAAATATATTGTGTCTCACTGGAGCTGTCGAGATTACGCCCTTCCCTCAGCAACAGCTTCTGTGATGTAACCATCCATCCATCCATTTTCTACCGCTTATTCGCTTTTGGGTTCGCGGGGGGCGCTGGCGCCTATCTCAGCTACAATCGGGCGTAAGGCGGGGTACACCCTGGACATGTCGCCACCTCATCGCAGGGCCAACACAGATAGACAGACAACATTCACACTCACATTCACACACTAGGGCCAATTTAGTGTTGCCAATCAACCTATCCCCAGGTGCATGTCTTTGGAGGTGGGAGGAAGCCGGAGTACCCGGAGGGAACCCACGCATTCACGGGGAGAACATGCAAACTCCACACAGAAAGATCCCGAGCCTGGATTTGAACCCAGGACTGCAGGAACTTCGTATTGTGAGGCAGACGCACTAACCCCTCTGCCACCGTGAAGCCCGTGATGTAACCAGGGACCTCACAAATAAATAGAGGAAGCACGTGGGCCGGACTTTGACAACGTAATTTGGATCTGTAACTAGAGTACAGCCTAAAAAAAAAATCGTCTCTCCTCAATTGAGCGGAAATTGAACTCTGTCTCCGCACGATTCCTTGCTTCTTGTCTGTTTAATAGATGTCATCACTGTGTTTGAACCCGACGACGACACGACCTTTGGGCCGCGCGTCATTACATGGCTCTAAACGCCCGTCTGTGTCGTTTCGCCCCGGCGACCGCTGGAGGGATGCGACGTTACGTTGCGAGCAAACAAACCAGAAAAAGCGCCACATCGTCATATATCCGCTCGCTAACGTAATTAAACTCTCGGTCACGCAACACTCGGCGTGAGCGCTCGACGGAGACTCATTAAACTCCAAAGAATGTTGTGTTGTTCAGCTGAAAGCTAAATTAAGACGCTATTTAATTTTCATTTGACTCGGCGGCTAATCCAATGAGCGCACATCCCCCCCCAACCTCCCTGTTTTTGCGGCGGCCTGCGGAGCGGCGCTCTTGGATCCCGGCAGCCCGGCCTCTCCTAATGAAAGGTGTGGAGACATCTGTTTCCACCGGCGGCAATTAAGTTATGGCGAAAGATAAACTTTTAATGAGATCGCAAACAAATTCCGGGGGAACGCAGACAAACGCTCACGTAGCTTTGATCAGTGCGAAGGCATGCAAAATTACCTTTTTTTCTGCGTGCGGGGGGGGCGATTGTGTGAACGGGTAATTGCAGCTGCTGACTCCGCAGCGTACGCTTCCTTGCCGTGGTGTCTGCGAAAACATCACTTTGTGTCGCAAAGTAATGACTACACTTTGATCTTCTTCTACCGATTCATGGAATTATAATCTCTCTCATTTGCCGGTGTGTCTTTTCAAGCGTCAGTTCTGTGAAAGGTAAACATGAGAGTAATCCTATCAATAAGTCCACACATGTCCGGTAGATGTCTGGCAACACAAGTGAGTTGCAAGGTAAGTGTGTGAAGCAAGGTGGTGGTAGTATCATGATACGGCGTTGCAGGAGTGGTTCATTAAAAATTGCAGCATGTGACAGAGAGTAAACATGTCAAGGTAGTGTGAATCTATAGAAATGGGACCCACTACCTCCCTGCTTGGCACTCAGCATCAAGGTTTGGAATTGGGGGTTAAATCACCCAAAAATGATTCCCGGGCGCGGCACTGCTGCTGCCCACTGCTCCCCTCACCTCTCAGGGGGTGAACAAGGAGATGGGTCGAATGCAGAGGATAAATTTCGCCACAGCTAGTGTGTGTGTGACTATCATTGGTACTTTTATTTTAACTTTGGGAATCACAATTTACTAATCAATTCGATTATTGGGGGTAACGCCTTGATTCAGGATCGATTTTCGATTTTAAACAATACTTTTATAATAACAATGGGTGCCAGTTTGATGAAAAACTACATTCCTCCATAAAAGAGACAAACAGCTCTGATATGTTTCTATACTACTGGTGGTCATAAAGGTTTTGGTTAAAAAGCAAGGTGGTGGTGGTGGTATCATGATACGGGGTTGCAGGAGTGGTTCATTACAAATTCCAACATGTGACAAAGAGTACACATGTCAAGGTAGTGTGAATATATATATATATATATATATATATATACATATATATATATATATATACATATACATATATATATATATATACATATACATATACATATATATATATACATATATATACATATATATATATATATATATATATATATATATATATATATATATACATACATATATACATATATACATATATATATACATATATACATATATATATACATATATACATATATATATATACATATATATATATATATATATATATATACATATATACATATATATATACATATATACATATATATACATATATACATATATACATATACATATATACATATATACATATATACATATATACATATATACATATATATATATATATATATACATATATACGTACATATATACATATATATATACATATATACATATATACATATATATATATATATATATATATATACATATATACATATATACATATATATATATACATATATATACATATATACATATATATACATATATACATATATATATACATATATACATATATACATATATACATATATACATATATATACATATATACATATATACATATATACATATATATATATATATATATATATATACATATATATATATATATATATATATGTATATATATATATATATATATATATATTTATACATACTAGGGGTGTGGGAAAAATCGATTCGAATACAAATCGAATCCGTTGTGCGATTCAGAATCGATTCTCATTTAAAAAAAAAAAATGTATATATATATTTTTTTAATCAAACCAACAAACCACTACACAGCAATACCATAACAATGTAATCCAATTCCAAAACCAAATCTGACCCAGCAACACTCAGAACTGCAATAAACAGAGCAATTGAGAGGAGACACAAACACGACACAGAACAAACCAAAAGTAGTGAAACAAAAATGAATATTATCAACAACAGTATCAATATTAGTTATAATTTCAGCATAGCAGTGATTAAAAATCCCTCATTGACATTATCATTAGATATTTATAAAAAATAAAAAATAAAAAGTGGCTTACACTTGCATCGCATCTCATAAGCTTGACAACACACTGTGTCCAATGTTTTCACAAAGATAAAAAGTCGTATTTTTGGTTCGTTTAATAGTTAAAACAAATTGACATTATTGCAATCAGTTGATAAAACATTGTCCTTTACAATTATACAAGCTTTTTAAAAATAAATCTACTACTCTGCTAGCATATCAGCAGACTGGGGTAGATCCTGCTGAACTCCTATGTATTGAATGAATACAGAATCGTTTTGAATCGGAAAAATATCGTTTTTTAATCGAGAATCGCTTTGAATCGAAAAAATTTATATATTATCGATATTGAATCGAAACGTGGGACACCCAAAGATTTGCAGCCCTAATACATACAGTAAATACACATACTGTACATTTGTATATACATATACAGTATACACACATCTATCTATCTATCTATCTATCTATGAATGAATGAATGGTTTATTTGGAGCCATGCAAACAAAACAAGAGAATGACATAAAATACAAAAAAAATATATAAATACATTATTTTTACACCTACATTGAAAACATTACATGTGACTAATCTTTTGTAGATGTCAAGATTGGCTATCTATCTGATGTAAAGCTTTTGAGGCCTACTGAAATTTGATTTTCTTATTTAAACGGGGATAGCAGGTCCATTCTATGTGTCATACTTGATCATTTCGCGATATAGCCATACTTTTGCTGAAAGGATTTAGTAGAGAACATCCACGATAAAGTTCGCAACTGGAGAAAAGCCCTGCCTCTACCGGAAGTCGCAGACGATGACGTCACATGTTGATGGCTCCTCATATATTCACATTGATTTTAATGGAAGCCTCCAACAAAAACAGCTATTTAGACCGAGAAAACAACAATTTCCCCATTAATTTGAGCGGGGATGAAAGATTTGTGTTTGAGGATATTGATAGCGACGGACTAGAAAAAAAACAAAAAAACGCGATTGCAATCGTGTTGCATTGAGACAGATTCATATGTTTTTAGACACATTTACTAGGATAATTCTGGAAAATCCCTTATCTTTCTATTGTGTTGCTAGTGTTTTAGTGAGATTAACAGTACCTGATAGTCGGAAGTGTACGCGCAGTGTCTAGGGCATGGGTGTCAAACTCTGGCCCGCGGGCCAAATTTGGCCCGCCGTGTAATTTAATTTGGCCCTTGAGGCAATAATAAATTAACATTACAGTTGGCCCGCCGGTATTATACAGTGGCGGTGCCGCTGTATCACCGTATTCAATGCTAAGTTTCATACTTGCCAACACTTCCGTTTTTTCAAGGAAAACTCCGAATTTTAGTGCCCCCCCCGAAAATCTCCCAGGGCAACCATTCTCCCGAAATTCCACCCGGACAACAATATTGGGGTCGTGCCTTAAAGGTACTGCTTTTAGCATCCTCTACAATCTGTCGTCACGTCCGCTTTTCCTCCATACAAACAGCGTGCCGGCCCAGTCACATAATATATGCGGCTTCTACACACACACAAGTGAATGCATGCATACTTGGTCAACAGCCATACAGGTCACACTGAGGGTGGCCGTATAAACAACTTTAACACTGTTACACCACACTGTGAACCCACACCAAACAAGAATGACATACACATTTCTGGAGAACATCCGCACCGTAACACAACATAAACACAACAGAACAAATACCCAGAACACCTTTCAGCACTAACTCTTCCGGGACGCTACAATATACACCCCCGCAACTAACAAAACTCTATTTTGTATGTCACTATAAAGTTATATAAGCCTTGCTTGTTCAATATTCAATGCAAAACTTGTTTGGGTCCCTATTAAAATGTTAAGTTGTTCAACTTTGGCCCGCGGCTTTGTTAAGTTAAGAATTTTGGCCCACTCTGTATTTGAGTTTGACACTCCTGGTCTAGGGGAAGTCAACAGTAGCTGTAAGAGGCGACTTTTTAAACCACCATTTTCTCACCGAAACCCGCTGGTTGACATTCGGTTGGGATCCATGTTCGCTGTGATCCATAGTAAAATTTCACCTCCGTGAATTTTAAACAAGGAATCACCCTGTGTTTGTGTGGCTAAAGGCTAAAGCTTCCCACCTCTGTCTTTCTACTGAGACTTCTCCATTATTAATTGAACAAATTGCAAAAGATTCAGCAACACGGATGTCCAAAATACTGTGTAATTATGCCGTTAAAGCAGACGACTTTTAGCTGTGTGTGTGCGCAGCGCTCAACGCGTCATCATTACACGACGTTTTCAAGAAAAAAGTCCCGGGGAAATTTAAAATTGCAATTAAGCAAACTAAAAAGGCCATATTGGCATGTGTTGCAATGTTAATATTTCATCATTGATATATAAACTATCAGACTGCGTGGTCGCTAGTAGTGGGTTTCAGTAGGTCTTTAAAGGGGAACATTATCACAAAACCTTTTATGCAAGCGTCAATATATACCTTGATGTTGCAGAAAAAAGACCATGTATTTTTTTAACCTATTTCCGAACTCTAAATGGGTGAATTTTGGCAAATTGGCGATGACGTCAGAACGTGACGTCACCGAGGTAACACACCCGCCATATTCATTTTCACATTACAAACACCGGGTCTCAGCTCTGTTATTTTCCGTTTTTTCGACTATTTTTTGGAACCTTGGAGACATCAAGCCTCGTCGGTGTGTTGTCGGAGGGTGTAACAACACTAACAGGGAGGGATTCAAGTTGCACCACTGGCACGAAATCTGCCGCCAGACCCCCATTGAATGTGACAGAGTGTCTTCACATTTGACCGGCGATGCTAAGACAGACAGGGCACAGAGATGTATGGATAACCTGCAGATGCATTTGCAACGATTAAGTCAACAAAATCACAAAGGTGAGTTTTGTTGATGTTGTTGACTTATGTGCTAATCAGACATATTTGGTCGCAGCATGACTGCCAGCTAATCGATGCTAACATGCTACGCTAATTGATGCTAACATGCTATTTACGCTAGCTGTATGTACATTTGAAACTGGATACCCACATTTAATGCGAAACAAACACTTACCAATCGACGGATTTAAGTTGCTCCAGTGTCACAAGATGCAAAAGTCCTGATCGTTTGGTCCGCACATTTTACAGGCGATGCTAATAAGGCAGCCATGCTATGGGTCACTTCATTAGGTACACCCACGCTGTGGCCGAATAGCGTCAATAGCTATTCGCTCAATAGCTTCAATTTCTTCTTCAATTTCGTTTTCGCTATCTGCCTCCATACTCCGACGATCTGTTTCAATACACGCGTAACCTTTTGAATCGCTTAAGCCGCTGAAATCCGAGTCTGAATCCAAGCTAATGTCGCTATATCTTGCTGTGGTAACCGCCATGTTGTTTGTATTGGCAGCCCTGTATGACGTCACAGGGAAATGGACAGTCGCATGGAAAATAGCGAAAATCAACAACTTTAAAGCTTTTTTTAGGGATATTACGGGACCGGTAAAATTTTGAAAAAAACTTCAAAAAATACAACAAGCCACTGGGAACTGATTTTTATTGTTTTCAACCCTTTTGAAATTGTGATAATGTTCCCCTTTAAATAGGTCAATAATAATAGGAACATTGATTTTGATTCATTATTATTTTTTGAGCAATGACTGTTTCAAAGAATGAAACCGTTTTGTGTTATAGGAGTCAACATTTTCACTTTTTCTCGTTACATTTCCCCCTTTGCTCTTTTTTTTTTCCACTGTTAGTTTAAAAAAAAAAAAAAAAATTGCCTTTTTAGAATGTGCGACCTGGACCCTACTTTGGACACCCCTGATGGACGACATCTACAAGATACAATAAAACAATTTAGTCAGACACCATAGTGCCATCAGTGAGTGCAGGCCGCCATGGTTGCTGGCGTTGAACCTGTAACCCCTCCTTCCATCCTCCTCTCTACTGCCTCCAAATGTTCTTGGAACGCAACACGGCAGCCTTCCTCGCAGAAGAAGTCGCCCGCCTGGTGACATTCAAAGCGACTCCCGGGAGAGGCCTGCTTGGCTTTCAGCTGGCTCTTTTTTTTTTTTTTTCAACCCTATTTTTTTTATTGCAACAAGGTGCCGCACTTTCAAGAAGTACACCAGCAGATGGGCGTGATAATTAAAGCGTGATTACCAGACATTAATCCATCTACCATGCGGAAACCACAGCTGCCACTGCTTTTTTGCGGCCGTTGTGTGCGAGCACCTTTTGTGCCTGAACGACACCTCGAGAAGGTGGACATGCTTGGTTACGTGTGAGCACTGGAGCCCTTTAGGGGGCGCTGTTTAAACATGTGTCTCCACCAGGGGTGCAACTCTTTGTAGGTTCGTCACAAATGGCTACGTTTGGACACTACCAAGTGTTCATTCACGCAAAATCAATCTTTTGATAACTTTTGTTGCCACCACGTCCAGTTGTAGACTAAAAAATGGCTCAAGCATTTGGCAGGGAAACAAGCAGAGCCGACTTAGTCCTAAGTTACAATTTGCCTGTTAAGTTTGGAACGCATTATGATGCGCGAGGTGTCACCCCAAGATGCAAATGGACCAGTACAGCCAGGAATTGCAGGTAGGAGCTTGGTTTGAACCAAAAAGTAAAAACACAGGTACAAAAAACTGACAAAATAAAGCTAGTGCTAAACTTAGCATGCAGTCTAAAAAGTCCAAGAAGCGCGTGCCGGGCGCACGCGAGGCTAAGGCGAAACTTGGCAAAGGTACAAGAGATTTAGGAAATACAAACGTGACAGTTGCCTACCGCAAACAACAGCAGCAGGCAGGTTTAAATACTAAAGCAAACAATTACCACTGGTGTGCGTCAAAAAGCATAACAGTGAGAAGCCAAGACAAAACAGGAATTGCAAAAACTCAGAACAGGAAGAGTCCAAAAATAATCAGAAAACACACAAAAGGACTCAAGAACAAAGATTCGGTATGATTCGGGAGGCGGATCATGACATTGCCATGCCAACAAAGCAAGTCTGGGTAATAGAAAACATTTGAACGTACAATAACGCCACCACGTTGTATGTTATTTATTTTATTTTATTTAAAAAAAATGTTGTAGCTGTATATACAGGACTGTTTCAGAGAATTAGAATATTGTGATAAAGTCCTTTATTTTCCGTAATGCAACTAAAAACATGAAAATGCCATACATTCTGGATTCATTACACATCAACTTCAATATTGCAAGCATTTTATTATTTTAATGTTGCTGATTATAGCATACAGATTAAGAAAACTCAAAAATCCTATCTCAAAAAATTAGACTATTTCCTCAGACCAAGTAAAAAACTAAGATTTATAACAGCAAAACAAAATCAAACATTTGAAAATGTCAATTAATGCACTCAGTACTTGGTTGGGAATCCTTTTGCACGGATTACGGCATCAATACGGCGTGGCATGGAGGCAATCTGCCTGTGGCATTGCTGAAGTGTTATGGATGCCCAGGATGCTTCAATAGTGGCCTTTAGCTCATTCGCATTATTGGGCCTGGTGTATTTCAGCTTCTTCTTCACAATAACCCATAAATTCTCTATGAGGTTCAGGTCAGGGGAGTTGGTAGGCCAATGGAGGACAGTAATGCCATGGTCAGTACACCAGTTACTGGTGGTTTTGGCACTGTGAGCAGGTTCCAGATCATGCTGGAAAATTAAATCATCATCTCCATAGAGCTTTACAACAGATGGAAGCATGTACACAGCTGCATTGACTCTGGACTTGATGAAACACAGTGGACCAAAACCAGCAGCTGATATGGCTCCCCAAACCATTGCTGACTGAGGGAACTTCCGTTGTCTAGAGTTCACGAGTGGCTTGACCATGGGAATACGGCTATTGAAGCTGTATCTGTTGAGAAACTCTATGGAGATGATGATTTAATTTTCTAGCATGATCTGGCACCTGTCCACAGTGCCAAAACCACCAGTAACTGGTGTACTGACCATGGCATTACTGTCCTCCATTGGCCTTACAACTCCCCTGACCTGAATAACGTAGAGAATTTGTGAAGAAAAAGCTGAAAAACACCAGGCCCAATAATGCAAATGAGCTAAAGGAAGCTTTTGAAGCATCCTGAGCTTCCATAACAACTCAGCAATGCCACAGGCTGATTGCCTCTATACCACGCCACATTGATGCAGTAATCCGTCCAAAAGGATTCCCAACCAAGTACTGAGTGCATTATTTGACATTTTCAAATGTTTGATCTTGTTTTGCTGTTTTAAATCTTTGTTTTTTACTTGGTCTGAGGAAATATTCAAATTTTTTGAGATAGGATTTTTGAGTTTTCTTAAGCTGTAGGCCTTAATCAGCAATATTAAAAGAATAAAAGGCTTGCAATATTTCAGTTGATGTGTAATGAATCCAGAATGTATGACATTTTCATGTTTTTAGTTGCATTACGGGAAATAAAGTACTTTATCACAATATTCTAATCCTCTGAGACAGTCCTGTAGAAGTGGCTGGTTGCATCAGCTCTGCTCTTTTAATGTATTTAATGTCCTTTGTGTTCTTTGATGTTTTCCTTTTACTCACATGTTTATGTGCACTATGGCTATGAGGGTTTTTTTTGCCCTTGGCCTCAATTTGTGCCCCCTCTGCAGGGGCACAGGCTCATACTTGCCAACCTTGAGACCTCTGAATTCGAGAGATGGGGGTGGCATGGGCAGGGGCAGCGAGGGGGTGTATATTGTAGCATCCCGGAAGAGTTAGTGCTGCAAGGGGTTCTGGGTATTTGTTCTGTTATGTTGTGTTAGAGTGCGGATGTTCGGAAATCCGGTAGTCTCCCGTGAAAATCAGGAGGTTTTTCAAGTATGCCCGGACTCAGACTGAATTTTTCGTTTCTCACCCCAGCGTTTACCTGTATGTCACCTTTTTTGTAAGGGCCGCCGGAAGTTTGCAGACCTGTCAGCGATCCTGTTCTGTTTGATCTTGAAAGGGATTGTGCTGATAATCGTTAATTTCCCCTCCGGGATTATTAAAGTATTTCTGATTCTGATTTTGATAAGGCTCTGCTTTTTAAAACGTACCAGCTCAATGTTAATTTACATTGGATCTGCCATAGACATGCTACCAATTAGCATTAGCGTTAATACATGGCAGTTTAAACGCCTCCAATTTTGGTAATGAAAACGACAACTACGATGCGCGTCACGATCAAACAGCTAGTGTGTAATACATATTCTTACAGTTTAAACACTTTTTAGGTGGCAGCTAAACACTAGATCCAGCTTAATGGCAAAAACTACTCACTGACAAGGCAACACACTGTAGTCTATGCACTACTGCCATCTAACACCTTGGAATTGAAACTGTATGCAAAGTCTACTACATAATACTTGCAAATGAGACTCAGACGTGTAAGAAAACAATATCCAACAAAGGGAGAGTACAGTTAATGTAAAAAAAACTAAAGAGTTATTAACACAATTCCTGAAATTGGTACCATTGAGTACCGGCAGGGATGGGTACCGAATTTGGTACTTTTTTAGGCACTGACTGAATTCTCCTATAAATTCAATGTTGCCATGTTTCAGTACTTTGGTTGCGTGTGACGTCACGTTCGGTTTCTCTTCGAACTTTGGTACTTGGCGATCACTCCAGCAGCACTGAGAGCAGACTCGGCCAAACTATCCCACCGTATTGTTGCAATTTTCAATGCCAACAAAAACACTGACACCAAAAATATTACAATGTAGAGCTCATGTAAGGCTTCATTTTTGGAAAGATAGGGGCTCACTTGATGCTAACATACATTAGCTTTGCTATTGACGTAATGGTAATGCTAATTAGCGATTTTACATGGCGATTTCAACACCTCCAAATTTGTTAATGAAAACTACATTTACAATAAAAAATACTATTTTAATTTTCCTGAGGGAATCAATCAATAAAGTACTATCTATCTATCTATTTATCCATCTAATCTACAACGGGGATCAATCAAACAGCTGGTGTGTAATAAGTTCAATACTTACAGTATAAACACTTTGTAGGGCGCACCAGACAGCATAGCCTGAACTGACCAAAACACCTTAAACTATAAACTACTGCCGTCTAACGTCTTGGACTTGCAACCAACTGAGACCCAGAAATGTGACAAAGAGACAAAGTAGAACAATCAGTCAACTTATTTTTAAAATCCGTTCATTTTCTACTACTTGTCCCTTTCATGGTCGCTGGAGCCTATCTCAGCTACATTTGGGCGGTAGGCGGGGTACTTGCAACAAAAATTAAGACGTTAAAATTAAAATGTATCAACACAGGCAAAAGTACCAAACATTGGTACCTTTAAGTACCGTATTGATTCCCAGATCCTGGGAATTGGAGTCTTAAGTAGGTCCATAAGCAGGTAGCTTTTGTTAAACCGTCTTAAATATTTGCATATTGTTATTAACGTACATATTTTGTACAAACCCCGTTTCCATATGAGTTGGGGAATTGTGTTAGGTGTAAATATAAACGGAATACAATGATTTGCAAATCCTGTTCAACCCATATTCAGTTGAATGCACTACAAAGACGTTTAAACTAAATAATTAACTTAGAATTTCATGACTGCAACACTTGCCAAAGTAGTTGGGAAAGGGCATGTTCACCAGTGTGTTACATCACCTTTTCTTTTAACAACTCTCAATAACAGTTTGGGAACTGAGGAAACTAATTGTTGAAACTTTGAAAGTGGAATTCTTTCCCATTCTTGTTTTATGTAGAGCTTCAGTCGTTCAACAGTCCGGGGTCTCCGCTGTCGTATTTTACGCTTCAAAATGCGCCACACATTTTCGATGGGAGAAAGGTCTGGACTGCAGGCGTGCCAGGGAAGTACCCGCACTGTTTTTTTTACGAAGCCACGCTGTTGTAACACGTGCTGAATGTGGCTTGGCATTGTCTTGCTGAAATAAGCAGGGGCGTCCATGAAAAAGACGGCACATGTGTTGTTCCAAAACCTGTATCTACCTTTCAGCATTAATGGTGCCTTCACAGATGTGTAAGTTACCCATGCCTTGGGCACTAATGCACCCCCATACCATCACACATGCGTCGATAACAGTCTGGATGGTTCGCTTCCCCTTTGGTCCGGATGACACAATGTCGAATATTTCCAAAAATGATTTGAAATGTGGATTCGTCAGACCACAGAACACTTTTCCACTTTGCATCAGTCCATCTTAGATGATCTGGGGCCCAGAGAAGCCGGCGCCGTTTCTGGATGTTGTTGATAAACGGCTTTCGCTTTGCATTGTAGAACTTTAACTTACAGATGTAGTGACGAACTGTATTTAGTGACAGTGGTTTTCTGAAGTGTTCCTGAGCCCATGTGGTGATATCCTTTAGAGGTTGATGTCGGTTTTTGATAGAGTGCCGTTTGAGGGATGGAAGGTCACGGTCATTCAATATTGGTTTCCAGCCATGCCGCTTACGTGGAGTGATTTCTCCAGGTTCTCTGAACTTTTTGATGATATTATGGACCGTAGATGTTGAAATCCCTAAATTTCTTGCGCTTGTACTTTGAGAAACGTTGTTTTTAAACTGTTTGACTATTTGCTCACGCAGTTGTGGACAAAGGGGTGTACCTCGCCCCATCCTTTCTTGTGAAAGACTGAGCATTTTTTGGGAAGCTGTTTTTACACCCAATCATGGCACCCACCTGTTCCCAATTAGCTTGCACACCTGTGGGTCGTCCCAAATAAGTGTTTGATGAGCATTCCTCAACTTTATCAGTGTTTATTAACACTCTTCCCTACTTCTTTGTCAGGTGTTGCTGGCATCGAATTCTAAAGTTAATGATTTTATCAGTTAAAACATCAAATATGTTGTCTTTGTAGCATATTCAACTGAATATGGGTTGAAAATGAATCATTGTATTCCCTTTATATTTACATCCAACACAATTTCCCAACTCATATGGAAACGGGGTTTGTACATGACTTTCTAAAGTATTTAATAATGTAAAGGAGACATTAAAGTCCAGAATGATGTCAGACAAGAGCTGGCAGGCAGTAGGACGAGAAGGTTATTCTGACATTGTGTGTTTTCAAAGTGGTTAGCTGGGGGGGATGTTGGCCATTTCCTGTTTACGAAACGCTCGAGTAAAACTTTTCCCCCCTTCTTTCACTTTTAAAAGGTTTTGTGTTTTCTCCCCGGATTATAACACATTTCAGGGAGATTTTGAGGAAAATAGTTTCTTTCTCGTCGACTTAACAACCCCCGAAAAGGCTCTGAGGGCTTCTGGGAAATTTTTGTGTGGCCACTCGGCATTAAAATATCGACAGACTAATTTTTTTATTTAAAAGCTAACATTCAGGTAATTGTTAGTTGCAGGCCACTAACCGACTCACGGTACCAGAGGATGATGATAACCATAGATCTTTTTTTTCACATGCAAAATGTTTCTACTGGCATATAACTATTACTACGAGTTTTATGTTCACTTCCGATCCCAGTAGAAGCATTTAAGTCCCATCATTAGCGTTATTTTAATGAAATTCTCCTCATATTAAAGCACATTGGATCATCCAGGTTGTTGATGTTGGTCTCATTGTTGATTCGGCATGTGAAGTGAAGTGAATTATATTTATATAGAGCTTTTCTCTATTGACTCAAAGCGCTTTACATAGTGAAACCCAATAAAGTCCGTTTTTGTGTTTTTTGTGTCCGTCTCAGGCTCGCTCTCGCTCTTACTCCAGCTCCGACACCTGCTGCTTTTTAACAGAGCGACAGGTGATTAGATAACCAGGCCCCAGGTGGGGCCATCTACGCACTTGCCGCTGATATGGAAGCCGATCCTGGCACACCACGCTTCGCTGCAGGCCTACAGGCCACCCCCCTCCGCAGTCCTTTATTTGCTAATTTGTACTTGATTGTTTGATACTTTTATTAGTAGATTGCACAGTTCAGTACATATTCCGTACAACTGACCACTAAATGGTAACACCCGAATAAGTTTTTCAACGAGAACACACTAATGGATTATTTATAAAAACATTTCATTTAAAACTACCAGATCTCATCCAACTCAAGACTGCCCAAATGATTTATAAAGCAAGTAAAGATTTACTTCCAACAGGGTTACAGAGAAGTTTTTTGTAGAGAGAAGGGAATTATAATTTAAGAGGAGAACTACTTTTTAAGATCCAATATTGTAGAACAACGCAGAAACGAATGAGTATAACAATAGCAGGGGTTAAAATATGGAACTGTTTAAAGGATGAAATAAAACACAGCACCAACATAAACCAGTTTAAAAAGCTTTTTAAATCATTTATCATTAGTAAATATAAGAAAGAAGAGCAAACATTGTTTTAGAAAGACAATAATATATAATATGTATATAAATAAAATTTATGGTTTCATAATTATACATATAGGTTATATTAAAATGTATATATTACCACTTTATACGGAATTTAAATAAATTGTGTACATATGTATACGTTTGATTTAAATGTTAAACTGTGTATATGAGACGTGTGCTACATATATGTTGCTTATATATTGTTTAAAAAAAAAGTAATATAAGTGAAGCATGTTTTAGATTTTATATATTTTTGAACCTTGTTCTTGTTGTGATGGGGTAGGTTTATATAAGCGTTGCTTCAACCTACACCCTTTCGGCTTAATCATTGCTCAAATGAGTGTTTTTTTTTTTATTTTCTTGTTGTTGTTCTTTGTTTTATGTGAATATTGCCGGAAAAAAAACCCCAAAAAACTTGTTTAAGTCGGGGTTCACGTTAATCGATTCATGGTAGGAGTCGTCTTACTCAAATGAGTCGGCTTTGGAACCTCGTACGGGAAAAAATGCCATGTGTATTTTAGGATTTAAATTAGAAAAATACTTCAAGCAAATGACTGAGTCGGTAGAATTAGTCTTTTTTCAAAACAAAATGTAATATCTGCGAATCGATATGAATGTAAATATCAATATTTCATACATTTGTGCTTTTCATTTTGCTGTTTTTTTTTTGGTTTTTTTCATTAAAGGTGTATGTCTGCAGTGTTTCCGGCCCAATAAATACGAGCTGCGTACCATTAAGTGACTTATATTTATATAGCGCTTTGCTCTAGTGACTCAAAGCGCTTTACATAGTGAAACCCAATATCTGAGTTACATTTAAACCAGTGTGGGTGGCACAGGGAGCAGGTGGGTAAAGTGTCTTGCCCAAGGACACAACGGCAGTGACTAGCATGGCGGAAGCGGGAATCAAACCTGGAACCCTCAAGTTGCTGCTCTACTGCCCCGGTCTGTGAAGAATAGTTTCATGCAAACAAAAAGTCAGCCCTTTTAAGAACTAACCCTTTTTAGTTAAACATACTTTTTGTTCCTAAGACTTCCATAATGCGGGGAAAAGACCCCCACATTCCGTGGTTGAACTAAATTGTAATTTTCCCATTTCTGATTAATTCGGCGTTGCTAATGACCACTTGTGCTTTTTTTTTTTTGCAAGCCGGTGTAAAAAGACGAACAGAAAGATTGGATATTAGTCATAAAGTCAATGCTGAATTCCTCTCTTCATGTACTAGGACACTTTGCATTTAATAGCACACGCACGCACGCACACACACACACACACACACACACACACATCTTACATTCTTGAGACCTCCAAATAATGCCTACCTCTATATGACCACCCTTTCTAGATATATACAGATTTGTATTTACAACATTAATAATATATACAAACTACACACATATAAAAAAGCTTGTTGTGAAAAATAAATTGGAATTTCACAAGAAAAACTTAGAATTTCGGAAGTATTATGATAAAAGTCGTCATTTTACTCAGAGCAAGTGTTAATGTTACAAGAAAAACTGAACATTTGTGTAATATTATGATAAAAGTTGGAATTTTGCTCAAAAACGGTCGCAATTTTACAAGAAAAGCCTAACATTTTGGTAATTTTATGAAAAGAGTCGTAATTTCACTCGACAAAAGTCCCAATTTTATAAGAAAACTGTAAAATGTGGTAATTTCACTCGGCAAAATTATGACAAAAGTCATAATTTTACTACAAAAAATGTCACTATTTTACAAGAAAAACAAAAAAATATTGTGATAAAAGTCAGAATTATAAATGACAAATGTCAGTATTTAGCATTAAAAAGTAATAATTTTATATAAAAAAGTAAGATTTTTACAAGAAAATATTGCAATATTACAGAAGCTGAAAAAATATGAGAAATTGTTCCCAATCGTATATAAAAAAAAGTTGACACATTGTGAGAAAAAGACTGCTTTCAGTAAATATTTTGAATTTGTGTGTAATTGTTTTTTAATCTTCATTATTTACTTCAAGTTATTCTAGTATGTCTCTATATACATATTTATATTTTAAATTAATTTTGGCCAAATAAGTTGCATTTATTTTTCTTACACACACTTGTTATTTCAAATGTTGACCAGAGGGGGAGCACTTTTAAAACCTACACACAGAGTCAATTTAAAAAATCCCTCCTTTTTGGGACCTGGCGGGTTTTTCAGGGATAAAGAGGTAAGTCCTTCTTTAGCTGCTGTCTTGCTTTTATCTTACATCGCTGCCTTTGCATCTGTCGATGTTTACTTTTGTAAGTACATTAAGTCAAGAAAAAAATCCTGACTTTGGAGCAATGTTCACAGACTCTAGTATTTGGCTCTCTATTAGATGCAATGGTTTTCCGTATTGGGACCATGGTTTTGGTCCTAACTTGTTCACCGCTCCTCATATGGAAGGTACTTTTCCTTGTGAGAAACACACACACACACGCACGCACGCACACACACACACACACACACACACACACACACACACACACACACACACACACACACACACACACACACACACACACACACACACACACACATTCTTGTAGTTATTACCTTCTTGATACCTCCAAATATTGCCTACCTCTTTAGGACCACCCTTTCTAGATATATAAAGATTTTTTTTTACAACAATAATAATATATACATACTATGTAAAAATAAGGGAAGTCCTTCTTTAGCTACCGTCTTGTTTTTATCATATATCGCTGCCATTGCACCTGTCAATGTTAAGTATTGTCTGCAATCAACAACAAAAAAATCCTGACTTTGGAGCAATGTTCACAGACTCTAGTATTTGGCTCTCTATTAGATGCAATGGTTTTCCGTATTGGGACCATGGTTTATGTTCTAACTTGTTCACTGCTCCTCATATAGAAGCTACTTTTCCTTGTGGAAGTCTCAAGAAGGGTAGAAGACACACACACACACACACACACACACACACACACACACACACACACACACACACACACACACACACACACACACACTCTTGTATTTAATACCTTCTTGAGACCTCCAAAAGATGCTTCCTCTTTAGGACCACCCTTTCTAGATATATAAAGATTAGATTTACAACATTAATAAAATATACATTATGTAAAAAAATGTTTAAAAAAAGTTGGATTTTCACAAGAGAAAATGTCACATTTTCAAAGGAAAAACTTTAAATTTTGGCAGTATTGTTATAAAAGTAGTCATTTTACTAAAAGCAAGTCAAAATGTTACAAGATAAACTGAACATTTGTGCAATATTATGATAAAAGTATTAATTTTGCTCAATAACAGTCGCAATTTGAAAAGGAGAGCTTAACATTTTGGCAATTTCTTGAAAAGGGTCGTAATTTCACTCGACAAGAGTCACAATTTTATAAGAAAACTGTGAAATGTCGGAATTTCACTTGGCAAAAATACGACAAAAGTCATAATTTTACTCAAAAAATGTCAGTATTTTACAACAACAAAAAAATAGCAATATTGTGATAAAAATCTGAATTTTATATGACAAGTGTCACCATTTTGCATAAAAAAGTAATAATTTTACATGAAAAAGTAATAATTTTACGAGAAAATATTACAATATTACAGAAGCTGAAAAAATATAATAAAATGATTCCCAATTTTATAAGAAAAAAGTCGAAATATTGTGAGAAAGACTGCTTTTACTTAATATTTTTTGTGCAATTGTTTTTTAATCTTCATTATTTACTTCAAGTTATTACAGTATGTCTCTATATACACATTCATTTATTTTTTATATTAATTTTGGCCAAAGTGGGTGCATTTATCTTTCTTACACACACTTGTTATTTCAAATGTTGACCAGAGGGGGAGCACTTTTAAAACCCACACACAGTCAATTTAAAAAAATCCCTCCTTTTTGGGAACTGGCGGGTTTTTCCGGGGATGAGCAGGGAAGTCCTTCTTTAGCTACCGTCTTGCTTTTATCTTACATCGCTGCCTTTGCACCTGTCAATGTTTACTTTTGTATGCACATTAAGTCAACAAAAAAATCCTGACTTTGGAGCAATGTTCACAGACTCTAGAATTTGGCTCTCAATTAAATGCAATGGTTTTCCGTATTGGGACCATGGTTTATGTCCTAACTTGTTCACTGCACCTCATATGGAAGGTACTTTTCCTTGTGAGAATCACAAAAACACACACACACACACACACACACACACACACACACACACACACACACACACACACACACACACACACACGCACACACTCTTGTAGTTATTACCTTCTTGAGACCTCCAAATAATGCCTACCTCTTTAGGACCAACCTTTCTAGGTATATAAAGATTTTTTTTTTTTTTTACAACAATAATAATATATACAAACTATGTAAAAATAAGGGAGGTCCTTCTTTAGCTGCCGTCTTGTTTTTAATCTTACATCGCTGCCTTTGGACCTGTCAATGTTTACTTTTGTATGCACATTAAGTCAACGAAAAAAAAAATCCTGACTTTGGAGCAATGTTCACAGACTCTAGTATTTGGCTCTCTATTAAAGGCAATGGTTTTCCGTATTGGGACCATGATTTATGTCCTACCTTGTTCACTGCTCCTCATATGGAAGCTACTTTTCCTTGTGAAATACAAGAACACACAAACGCGCACACACACACACACACACACACACACACACACACACACACACACACTCTTGTAGTTATTACCTTCTTGAGACCTCCAAATAATGCCTACCTCTTTAGGACCAACCTTTCTAGAAATATAAAGATTTTTTTTTTACAACAATAATAATATTTACATACTATGTAAATATAAGGGAAGTCCTTCTTTAACTGCCATCTTGTTTTTATCATATATCGCTGCGTTTGCACCTGTCAATGTTAAGTATTGTCTGCAATCAACAACAAAACAATCCTGACTTTGGAGCAATGTTCACAGACTCTAGTATTTGGCTCTCTATTAAAAGCAATGGTTTTCCGTATTGGGACCATGATTTATGTTCTAACTTGTTCACTGCTCCTCATATGGAAGGTACTTTTCCTTGTGAAATACAAGAACACACACACACACGTGCGCACACACACACACACACACACACACATTCTTGTAGTTATTACCTTCTTGAAACCTCCAAATAATGCCTACCTCTTCAGGACCACACTTTCTAGATATACAAAGATTTTTTTTACAACAATAATAATATATACAAACTATGTAAATATAAGGGAAGTCCTTCTTTGGGACGGTATAGCTCGGTTGGTAGAGTGGCCGTGCCAGCAATTTGAGGGTTGCAGGTTCGATTCCCGCTTGTGCCATCCTAGTTACTGCCGTTGTGTCCTTGGGCAAGACACTTTGCCCACCTGCTCCCAGTGCCACCCACACTGGTTTAAATGTAACTTAGATATTGGGTTTCACTATGTAAAGCGCTTTGAGTCACTTGAGAAAAGCGCTATATAAATATAATTCACTTCACTTCACTTCTTTAGCTGCCGTCTTGTTTTTATCATATATCGCTGCCATTGCACCTGTCAATGTTAAGTATTGTCTGCAATCAACAACAAAAAAATCCTGACTTTGGAGCAATGTTCACAGACTCTAGTATTTGGCTCTCTATTAAATGCAATGGTTTTCCGTATTGGGACCATGGTTTTGGTCCTAACTTGTTCACTGCTCCCAAAATGGAAGCTACTTTTCCTTGTGGAAGTCTCAAGAAGGGTAGAACACACACACACACACACACGATTAGACAACCAGCTGCCCTAATAACGAGTGCAGTTTTAATAAAACCACTAACAGTTGAAGTGCAATCAATTTGCAACCTGACTGCTAACCACAAAACCATCCTAATTATTCAAACTGTCAAACGCCGAAGAAAGCAGGAAGACATCTTTGTTTGGACTCCTTGCAACCCAGTCGCACAGAAAATGAACAAGATATTGCACTACGTTGCGGTAAGAATGATGATTACCATTTGCTTAAATAGGTCCAAATTACAATATTTTTCATCAGATGTAAATCCGTGTAAAATGTGCCACAATAGTGTATTGGAAGTTAATTACATAAAATAGAGCCTTGATGGTTGAATTTAGACAATTTGTAGCTCTAATGCTAACAATCTTTGACAGAGTGTGTGTTTCTAAGAAGTGCAGAATACATTCCATCCATTATATACAATATTGTAACATTAAGAAGTGGGACAGGAGGACACACACACACACACACACACACACACACACACACACACACACACACACACACACACACACACACACACACACACACACATAAGAAAATACATATTTCCATATATAGTATAGGAAGGGGATTCATATGGCCCCATTCGTCGTAGTTTACCTGACACATGAAACGTGACAAATCGGAGGAATGCACTACACACTTGAGCAGCCAGGTGGCAGTAGAATGTTGAATATCTTACAATGTGCTCTGTGGCAGTTCTGACTTTGACCACAGCGTAGCGTAGCGCTTCCCATTGTTTTCAGCGGACTGCATCGCAAAGTCTTCCACCAAGGAATGGGGGAGTATGAACCCCTGCTGCGCCTGCTGTGAGTATCAATCAATCAATCAAAAAATGCCCTAAATCGCAAGTATCTCAAAGGGCTGCACAAGCCACAACGACATCCTCGGTTCAGATCCCACATAAGGGCAAGGAAAAACTCACAACCCAGTGGGATGTCAATGTGAATGACTATGAGAAACCTTGGAGAGGACCGCAGATGTGCGTGATCCCCACACGAAACCCCCCCCACCCCCCCCAGGGGACACCGGATGCAATGGACGTCGAGTGGGTCCAGCATAATATTGTGAAAGTCCAGTCCATAGTGGATCTAGCATAATAGCAAGAGTCCAGTCCATAGTGGATCCATCATAATAGTGAGAGTCCAGTTCATAGTGGATCTAACATAATAGTGAGAGTCCAGTCCATAGTTGATGTAACTTAATAGTGAGAGTCCAGTCCATAGTGGATCTAACATAATAGTGAAAGTCCAATCCACAGTGGATCAAGCATAATAGTGAGAGTCCAGTCCATAGTTGATGTAACTTAATAGTGAGAGTCCAGTCCATAGTGGATCTAACATAATAGTGAAAGTCCAATCCACAGTGGATCTAACATAATAGTGAGAGTCCAGTCCATAGTGGCTTTAACATAATAGTGAGAGTCCAGTCTATAGTAGATCTAACATAATAGTGAGAGTCCAGTCCATAGTGGATCTAACATAATAGTGTGAGAGTCCAGTCCATAGTGGATCTAACATAATAGTGAGAGTCCAGTCCATAATGGATCTAACATAATAGTGAGAGTCCAGTCCATAGTGGATCTAACATAATAGTGAGAGTCCAGTCCATAGTGGATCTAACATAATAGTGAGAGTCCAGTCCATAGTGGATCCAACATAATGGTGAGAGTCCAGTCCATAGTGGATCTAACATAATAGTGAGAGTCCAGTCCATAGTGGATCTAACATAATAGTGAGAGTCCAGTCCATAGTGGATCCAACATAATGGTGAGAGTCCAGTCCATAGTGGATCTAACATAATAGTGAGAGTCCAGTCCATAGTGGATCTAACATAATAGTGAGAGTCCAGTCCATAGTGGATCCAATATAATAGTGAGAGTCCAGCCCATAGTGGATCCAACATAATAGTGAGAGTACAGTTCATAGTGGATCCAACATAATAGTGAGAGTCCAGTCCATAGTGGATCTAACATAATAGTGAGAGTCCAGTCCATAGTTGATGTAACTTAATAGTGAAAGTCCAGTCCATAGTGGATCTAACATAATAGTGAGAGTCCAGTCCATAGTAGCTCTAACATAATAGTGAGAGTCCAGTCCATAGTGGATCTAACATAATAGTGAAAGTCCAATCCATAGTGGATCTAACATAATAGTGAGAGTCCAGTCCATAGTTGATGTAACTTAATAGTGAGAGTCCAGTCCATAGTGGATCTAACATAATAGTGAAAGTCCAATCCACAGTGGATCTAACATAATAGTGAGAGTCCAGTCCATAGTGGCTTTAACATAATAGTGAGAGTCCAGTCTATAGTAGATCTAACATAATAGTGAGAGTCCGGTCCATAGTGGATCTAACATAATAGTGTGAGAGTCCAGTCCATAGTGGATCTAACATAATAGTGAGAGTCCAGTCCATAATGGATCTAACATAATAGTGAGAGTCCAGTCCATAGTGGATATAACATAATAGTTTGAGAGTCCAGTCCATAGTGGATCCAACATAATGGTGAGAGTCCAGTCCATAGTGGATCTAACATAATAGTGAGAGTCCAGTCCATAGTGGATATAACATAATAGTTTGAGAGTCCAGTCCATAGTGGATCCAACATAATAGTGAGAGTCCAGTCCATAGTGGATCCAACATAATGGTGAGAGTCCAGTCCATAGTGGATCCAACATAATAGTGAGAGTCCAGTCCATAGTGGATCCAACATAATAGTGAGTCCAGTCCATAGTGGATCTAACATAATAGTTTGAGAGTCCAGTCCATAGTGGATCCAACATAATAGTGAGAGTCCAGTCCATAGTGGATCTAACATAATAGTGAGAGTCCAGTCCATAGTGGATCTAACATAATAGTTTGAGAGTCCAGTCCATAGTGGATCCAACATAATAGTGAGAGTCCAGTCCATAGTGGATCCAACATAATAGTGAGAGTCCAGTCCATAGTGGATCTAACATAATAGTGAGAGTCCAGTCCATAGTGGATCCAACATAATGGTGAGAGTCCAGTCCATAGTGGATCTAACATAATAGTGAGAGTCCAGTCCATAGTGGATCCAACATAATGGTGAGTGTCCAGTCCATAGTGGATCTAACATAATAGTGAGAGTCCAGTCCATAGTGGATCTAACATAATAGTTTGAAAGTCCAGTCCATAGTGGATCCAACATAATAGTGAGAGTCCAGTCCATAGTGGATCTAACATAATAGTGAGAGTTCAGTCCATAGTGGATCCAACATAATAGTGAGAGTCCAGTCCATAGTGGATCTAACATAATAGTGAGAGTCCAGTCCATAGTGGATCCAACATAATGTTGAGTGTCCAGTCCATAGTGGATCCAACATAATAGTGAGAGTCCAGTCCATAGTGGATCTAACATAATAGTTTAGAGTCCAGTCCATAGTGGATCCAACATAATAGTGAGAGTCCAGTCCATAGTGGATCTAACATAATAGTGAGAGTCCAGTCCATAGTGGATCTAACATAATAGTGAGAGTCCAGTCCATAGTGGATCTAACATAATAGTGAGAGTCCAGTCCATAGTGGATCTAACATAATAGTGAGAGTCCAGTCCATAGTGGATCTAACATAATAGTGAGAGTCCAGTCCATAGTGGATCTAACATAATAGTGAGAGTCCAGTCCATAGTGGATCTAACATAATAGTGAGAGTCCAGTCCATAGTGGATCTAACATAATAGTGAGAGTCCAGTCCATAGTGGATCTAACATAATAGTGAGAGTCCAGTCCATAGTGGATCTAACATAATAGTGAGAGTCCAGTCCATAGTGGATCTAACATAATAGTGAGTGTCCAGTCCATAGTGGATCTAACATAATAGTGAGAGTCCAGTCCATAGTGGATCTAACATAATAGTTTGAGAGTCCAGTCCATAGTGGATCTAACATAATAGTGAGAGTCCAGTCCATAGTGGATCTAACATAATAGTGAGAGTCCAGTCCATAGTGGATCCAACATAATAGTGAGAGTCCAGTCCATAGTGGATCTAACATAATAGTGAGAGTCCAGTCCATAGTGGATCTAACATAATAGTGAGAGTCCAGTCCATAGTGGATCTAACATAATAGTGAGAGTCCAGTCCATAGTGGATCTAACATAATAGTGAGAGTCCAGTCCATAGTGGATCTAACATAATAGTGAGAGTCCAGTCCATAGTGGATCTAACATAATAGTGAGAGTCCAGTCCATAGTGGATCTAACATAATAGTGAGAGTCCAGTCCATAGTGGATCTAACATAATAGTGAGAGTCCAGTCCATAGTGGATCTAACATAATAGTGAGAGTCCAGTCCATAGTGGATCTAACATAATAGTGAGAGTCCAGTCCATAGTGGATCTAACATAATAGTGAGAGTACAGTTCATAGTTGATCCAACATAATAGTGAGAGTCCAGTCCATAGTGGATCTAACATAATAGTGAGAGTCCAGTCCATAGTGGATCTAACATAATAGTGAGAGTCCAGTCCATAGTGGATCTAACATAATAGTGAGAGTCCAGTCCATAGTGGATCTAACATAATAGTGAGAGTCCAGTCCATAGTGGATCTAACATAATAGTGAGAGTCCAGTCCATAGTGGATCTAACATAATAGTGAGAGTCCAGTCCATAGTGGATCTAACATAATAGTGAGAGTCCAGTCCATAGTGGATCTAACATAATAGTGAGAGTCCAGTCCATAGTGGATCTAACATAATAGTGAGAGTCCAGTCCATAGTGGATCTAACATAATAGTGAGAGTCCAGTCCATAGTGGATCTAACATAATAGTGAGAGTCCAGTCCGTAGTGGATCTAACATAATAGTGAGAGTCCAGTCCATAGTGGATCTAACATAATAGTGAGAGTACAGTTCATAGTTGATCCAACATAATAGTGAGAGTCCAGTCCATAGTGGATCTAACATAATAGTGAGAGTCCAGTCCATAGTGGATCTAACATAATAGTGAGAGTCCAGTCCATAGTGGATCTAACATAATAGTTTAGAGTCCAGTCCATAGTGGATCCAACATAATGGTGAGTGTCCAGTCCATAGTGGATCTAACATAATAGTGAGAGTCCAGTCCATAGTGGATCTAACATAATAGTTTGAGAGTCCAGTCCATAGTGGATCTAACATAATAGTGAGAGTCCAGTCCATAGTGGATCTAACATAATAGTGAGAGTCCAGTCCATAGTGGATCTAACATAATAGTGAGAGTCCAGTCCATAGTGGATCCAACATAATAGTGAGAGTCCAGTCCATAGTGGATCTAACATAATAGTTTAGAGTCCAGTCCATAGTGGATCCAACATAATGGTGAGTGTCCAGTCCATAGTGGATCTAACATAATAGTGAGAGTCCAGTCCATAGTGGATCTAACATAATAGTTTGAGAGTCCAGTCCATAGTGGATCTAACATAATAGTGAGAGTCCAGTCCATAGTGGATCCAACATAATAGTGAGAGTCCAGTCCATAGTGGATCTAACATAATAGTGAGAGTCCAGTCCATAGTGGATCTAACATAATAGTGAGAGTCCAGTCCATAGTGGATCTAACATAATAGTGAGAGTCCAGTCCATAGTGGATCTAACATAATAGTGAGAGTCCAGTCCATAGTGGATCTAACATAATAGTGAGAGTCCAGTCCATAGTGGATCTAACATAATAGTGAGAGTCCAGTCCATAGTGGATCTAACATAATAGTGAGAGTCCAGTCCATAGTGGATCTAACATAATAGTGAGAGTCCAGTCCATAGTGGATCTAACATAATAGTGAGAGTCCAGTCCATAGTGGATCTAACATAATAGTGAGAGTCCAGTCCATAGTGGATCTAACATAATAGTGAGAGTACAGTTCATAGTTGATCCAACATAATAGTGAGAGTCCAGTCCATAGTGGATCTAACATAATAGTGAGAGTCCAGTCCATAGTGGATCTAACATAATAGTGAGAGTCCAGTCCATAGTGGATCTAACATAATAGTGAGAGTCCAGTCCATAGTGGATCTAACATAATAGTGAGAGTCCAGTCCATAGTGGATCTAACATAATAGTGAGAGTCCAGTCCATAGTGGATCTAACATAATAGTGAGAGTCCAGTCCATAGTGGATCTAACATAATAGTGAGAGTCCAGTCCATAGTGGATCTAACATAATAGTGAGAGTCCAGTCCATAGTGGATCTAACATAATAGTGAGAGTCCAGTCCATAGTGGATCTAACATAATAGTGAGAGTCCAGTCCATAGTGGATCTAACATAATAGTGAGAGTCCAGTCCATAGTGGATCTAACATAATAGTGAGAGTCCAGTCCATAGTGGATCTAACATAATAGTGAGAGTACAGTTCATAGTTGATCCAACATAATAGTGAGAGTCCAGTCCATAGTGGATCTAACATAATAGTGAGAGTCCAGTCCATAGAGGATCTAACATAATAGTGAGAGTCCAGTCCATAGTGGATCTAACATAATAGTGAGAGTCCAGTCCATAACACTGCAGTCTTTAGCAAACAAGATGGCGAGAACGTGTGTGAACAATCCTGCCGCGAGTGGCGTCCGCCTTGTTGAGGTTCGAATTCATCCGAGTTGAGCGGCGACTCCACCCGACGAGCATCCGGGGTCATTACGGCGACGTGAAGAAGGTCATCGCGGGATACGTAATGAACGCCAAATCACATTCTCCGCATTAAGGCGTGCGCGTGGAATCACACTTGGAAGAAAGTAAGTGGACCGCCGCTCCAATCAGGACGTGGTCCCGCCGCAGCAGGAATATTTCATTTCATTAGCGCGCTTCCCTTTTTCGTCGGCGCCGCGACGTCTCCCGGCCGACCGACCGGCTCTGACTTGTGAGGAGAATCAGGTCAGCATTTGCATGGAGGAAGGGAAGAAGAAGAAGAAGAAGAAAAAAAAAACGTGTAATTATGCGTCGCCGCATTGTTTTTAATGAGCAGGTCTTCCCGACACCAGACTCACCTCGCAGCCTTTCAGTACAATTACAGCCTGCAACAGGCAGACCAGTCCTCCTAGAAACCTGTGCCAAGGTCCAACAAACCTACTTCATCCATCCATCCATCTTCTTCTGCTTATCCGAGGTCAGGGTCAGAGGGCATTTCTGGATGTTGTTGATAAATGTATTTCGCTTTTTATAGTAGAGCTTTAACTTGCACTTACAGATGTAGCGACTAACTGTATTTAGTGACAGTGGTTTTCTGAAGTGTTCCTGAGCCCATGTGGTGATATCCTTTAGAGATTGATGTCAGTTTTTGATACAGTGCCGTCTGAGGGGTCATTCAATGTTGGTTCCCGGCCATGCCGCTTACATGGAGTGATTTCTCCAGATTGTCTGAACCTTTTGATGATATTTTGGAGCGTAGATGTTGAAATCCCTAAATTTCTTACAATTGCACTTTGAGAAACGCTGTTCTTAAACTGTTTGACTATTTGCTCACACAGTTGTGGACAAAGGGGTGTACCTCGCCCCATCCTTTCTTGTGAAATACTGACCATTTTTTGGGAAGCTGTTTTTATACCCAATCATGGCACCCACCTGTTCCCAATTAGCCTGCACACCTGTGGGATGTTCCAAATAAGCGTTTGATGAGCATTCCTCAACTTTATCAGTATTTATTGCCAACTTCTTTGTCACGTGTTGCTGGCATCAAATTCTAACGTTAATGATTATTTGCCAAAAAAAAAAAAATGTTTATCAGTTTGAACATCAAATATGTTGTCTTTGTAGCATATTCATTTTTAAACAAAATTATTTCCTTAGTGGCTAGGAGACACCAAGAGTAACAAGTGGTAGAAAATGGATTAGTAAGGACGGATATTAAAAAAATAATAACTAACAAGGCTAGCTTCATTACATTATGAAAGCACTTACAAAAATATGCATGAAAACACTCCTACAGACATCACACATGGGGCGGGTTAGTAAGTATGAATTGTTTTAGTTATATTGTAAAACGAATGAAGAATCCATATGAGTAGGAAGGCTATGGACGTTTAAAAGAGGGAATTAGCCACACTGTTTTATAAAGCCCCGGGACTCAAAGCGTATGAAAAAAAGCAGCGGATTATAGCCTGGAATTGAAGACAAACATCCAAAATTGTGGAAATTATTTTGCATACTTTAAAAACTTAATCCTCAAGTGCAGACCTGGACAAATTAAGGCTCGGGGGCCACATGCGGCCCGTTAAGATTTTCAATCCGGCCCGCCGGACTTTCCCAAATATTTTTTTAGATCTTTAATATGGAAACTGTTATGATGTGCAGTGATGTTTTCAAATGACCGCAAGTCTTGAAATATACAAAGTATTTAAATGGTTGGAATCTACACCTTTGCACGATATATTAGTTACTATGGTAATTAATTAGGTACTATGGTAATTAGGGTCCGCCAGGCCCATTGCAAAGGACTCCTTTTGAAACTGTAGCGTTTTATTATTATTCCGCAGCCTCTTTGAACTGTAATTTGACCCCCTTAACATGCTTCCAAACTCACCAAATTTCACACACTCAACAGAACTGGCGAAAATTGCCATCTAATAAAAAAACCAAACCCCAAAAATCAAAAATGCGCTCTAGCGCCCCCTAGGAAAAAAAACCCCAGAGTGCTTGTAACTTCCGTTAGGAATGTCGTAGAGACATGAAACAAAAACCTCTACGTAGGGCTGACTTAGACCTAGATTTCATAACTGTACCTTCTAGGACAAAAATCAACAAAAATTTTGCAAATACCCGTTCAAAGCAAAATGTTCACAAAAAATAATTTTTTTGACTCTTTGAGCTGTAATTTGACCCCCTTAAAATGCTTCAAAATTCCCCAAACTTGGCACACACATCAGGACTGGCAAAAATTGCGATTTAATGAAAAAACCAAACCTCAAAATTAAAAAATGCGCTCTAGCGCAATTTTTTAATAAAACACAGAAAAAACTGCTCCTGGGAAGACAACACGGACAAAATTGCTTGTAACTTCTGTTAGGAATGTCGGAAAGACAAGAAACAAAAACCTCTCTGTAGGTCTCACTTAGACCTACATTTTAATGATTGACATCCTTCAGCAAAAATACACAGGAAGTTAAAAATTACCCCTTCAAAATATAAGTTTTGGAAACACCGGTCACCTTTTTTCATACGTTATCTCCTCTTAGCGCGTTTGTCGCTTTGGCTTCAAACTCGCACAGGAGAGAGTTTGAACCCTTCTGATTAAAAGTTATTGAAAAAGTTTTGATTACTGCTCCGGTTTGGATTTTACGCGCCTTCAAAAAACCCATGCGCAAAGTTTCCTAAATTTTTGTATTTTTGCCTCTTTTAGCTATAATTTGACCTCTTTAAAATGCTTAAAAGTGCAAGTTAAAGCTGTACTATGCAAAGCGAAAGCCATTTATCAACAACATCCAGAAACGCCGATCTGTAATTTGACGCCCTTAAAATGCTTCAAAACTCACCATATTTTACACACACATCAGGACTGGCGAAAATTGCCATCTAATAAATAACCAAACCCCAAAAATCTAAATTGCGCTTTAGCGCCCTCTAGGAAAACACCCAGACAAAACTGCTTGTAACTTCTGTTAAGAATGTCGTAGAGACATAAAACAAAAACTTTTATGTAGGTCTGACTAAGACCCGGGCTTGAGTCGCGGGGGCAGCAGCCAAAGCGGACCCGACCAACGCTGCTTGCAGCTTTAATTAATTAGTTACTATTGTAATGTAAGTCACAGCAGCTCAGACGAGGCACCAAAAGTGTGGGTGGGGTTTCAGCCTGAAATGTGGGTGTCAGGGACAGACGTGGAAGGAGATTTTCATACATATCAGATTGTATATTGTGTTTTTTACCCTTTGCGTTTATATTTCGCTGTTTGTCGCGTTTTGCTTGATTGTAAAATACGTCGATGGAGATGGGGTGTGATGTTCACATGTCAATATTCAGTGTTTTATCGTTCATAGAAAAAATTTAAATTCCATTTCGTTTTTTATGACTGTCTGTCATAAAAGTTGTAAAATGTTTTTAGCATTCAATCAAACATAATTGTGAGGTATTGCATTAGTGTTCCTAAAAATAGATATGCCGGCCCTCAGACTCCTTTATTTCTTTAAATTTGGCCCCCCAGTCAAAATAGTTGGCCAAGCCTGCTCTAGTAGACCAACTGTCAAGTTTGCATCATTATTTCTTCCCTTACATTCCCGACCACGCAGTCTGATAGTTTATATATCAATGATGAAATATTAACATTGCAACACATGCCAATACGGCCTTTTTAGTTGACTAAATTACAATTTTAAATTTCCCACAGAGTTTTTTGTTGAAAACGTTGCGGAATGATGACGCGTGTTTGTGACGTCCCGGGTTGTAGCGGACATATTAGCCACACACGGCTAAAAGTCGTCTCTTTTCATCGCATAATTACATAGTAATTTGGACGTCTGTTTTGCAGAATCTTTTGCAATTTGTTCAATTAATAATGGAGACTATAAAGAAGAATGCTGTTGGTGGATTGCAGCTGCCTTTAGCACCAAAACACAGTCGGTGTTTCTTTGTTTGTTGTGAAGTTTTAACACAGAGCGGTCAAGCGAAAATGTTTCTCTGCGTCAACCAGCAAGTTTTTGGATGGGAAAATTGTGATATTAAGTCGGCTCTTACCGGAGACTTCAGTGGATTATGGGATCTCCTCCTGTAGCTGTCAAAAAGGCAGCTTTGATTATAGTTCTTCGGCTTCTCTCAGAAACACTGGCGTTCACCGCAGCCATCCGACTTTCAGGTATGTCTTTATAATCTCACTAAAATACTATAATGTTAATAATAATAATGGATTAGATTTATATTGCGCTTTTCTATTGTTATATACTCAAAGCGCTCACAGAGAAGTGGGAACCCATCATTCATTCACACCTGGTGGTGGTAAGCTACATCAGTAGCCATATTTGCTCTGGGGTAGACTGACGGAAGCGTGGCTGCCAGTTTGCGCCTACGGCCGCTCCGACCACCACCAATCATTCATTCATCATTCATTCACCCGTGTGAGCGGTACCGGGGGCAAGGGTGAAGTGTCCTGCCAAAGGAAACAACGTTTTGATGTCAATAGGTGGGAAGCGAACCTGCAACCCTCAGGTTTCTGGCACGGCCGCTCTACCCACTACGTCATGCCGCTCCTAACACAATAAGCAGATAAGGGATTTTCCAGAATTGTCCTAGTAAATGTGTCTAATTACATCTGAATCGCTCTCACTGCCGCTGCCCGGAGCAATCGCTTCTTTTTTTTTTTTTTAGTTCTTCACTCCAACTTTCCTCATCCACAAATTTTTCATCTTCGCTCAAATTAATGGGGAAAATGTTGCCTTCTCAGTCCGAATCGCTCTCGCTGCTGGTGGCTATGATTGTAAACAATGTGAGGATGTGAGGAGACCTACAACCCGTGACGTCACGCGCACATCGTCTGCTACTTCCGGTACAGGCAAGGCTTTTTTAATTAGCGACCAAAAGTTGCCAACTTTATTGTCGATGTTCTCTATTAAATCCTTTCAGCAAAAATATGGCAATATCGCGAAATGATCAAATATGACACACAGAATGGACCTGCTATCCCCGTTTAAATAAGAAAATCTCATTTCAGTAGGCCTTTAAACACAGGGAACAAATTACAAAGACCCAATTAGCACTTGCTTCTAATTAACGTCCTGCTTCTCTTTAGGACGACTCGTCTCTGTCCACAGTCCTTGGATCATGTGACATGACACTCCTGGCAACACCGCAGTAAAAAAATGGATGGATGCAATGTAGAAACATGACATTTATGCTATTATACATATGAGTGGGGAAATTGTGTTAGATGTAAATATAAAAAGAATACAATGATTTGCGAATAATTTCCGCCCATATTCAGTTGAATATGCTACAAAGACAACATATTTGATGTTCAAACTAATAAACATCTTTTTTTTTTTGCAAATAATCATTAACTTTAGAATTTGATGCCAGCAAAACATGACAAAGAAGTTGGGAAAGGTGGCAATTAAAACTCATAAAAGTTGAGGAATGCTAATCAAACACTTATATGGAACATCCCACAGGTGTGCAGGCTAATTGGGAACAGGTGGGTGCCATGATTGGGTATAAAAGCAGCTTCCATGAAATGCTAAGTAATTCACAAACAAGGATGGAGTGAGGGTCACCACTTTGTAAGCAATTTGTCGAACAGTTTTAGAACATTTCTCAAAGAGCTATTGCAAGGAATTTAGAGATTTTACCATCTACGGTCCGTGAAATCATCAAAAGGTTCAGAGAATCTGGAGAAATCACTGCACGTAAGCGATGATATAACGGACCTTTGACCCCTCAGGCGGTACTGCATCAAAAACTGACATCAGTGTGTAAAGGATATCCCCACATGGGCTCAAGAACACTTCTTAAAACCACTGTCAGTAACTACAGTTGGTCGCTACATCTGTAAGTGCAAGTTAAAACTCTACTATGCAAAGCCAAACCCATTTATCAACAACATCCAGAAACGCCGCCGGCTTCGCTGGGCCTGAGCTCATCTGAGATGGACTGATGCAAAGTGGAAAAGTATTCTGTGGTCTGACGAATCCACATTTCTAATTTAATTTGGAAACAGAGGACGTGGTGTCCTCCAGGACAAAGAGGAATATAACCATTCGGATTGTTATAGGCGCAAAGTTCAAAAGCCAGCATCTGTGATGGTATGGGGGTGCATTAGTGCCCAAGGCATGGGTAACTTACACATCTGTGAAGGCACCATTAATGCTGAATGGTCCATACAGGTTTTGGAGCAACATATGTTGTCATTCAAGCAACGTTATCATGGACGCCCCTGCTTATTTCAGCAAAACAATGCCAAGCCACGTGTTACAACAGCATGGCTTCATAGTAAAAGAGTGCGGGTACTTTCCTAGCCTGCCTGCAGTCCAGACCTGTCTCCCATGGAAAATGTGTGGCGCATTATGACGCGTAAAATACGACAGTGGAGACCCCGGACTGTTGAACGACATAAAACAAGAATGGGAAATAATTCCGCTTTCAATGCTTCAACAATTAGTTTCCTCAGTTCCCAAACATTTATTGAGTGTTGTTAAAAGAAAAGGTGATGTAAGACAGTGGTGAACATGCCCTTTCCCAACTACTTTGGCACGTGTTGCAGCCATGAAATTCTAAGTTAATTATTATTTGCAAAAAATAATAAAGTTTATGAGTTTGAACATCAAATATGTTGTCTTTGTAGTGCATTCAACTGAATATGGGTTGAAAGGGATTTGCAAATCATTGTATTCCGTTTATATTTACATCTAACACAATTTCCCAACTCATATGGAAATGGGGTTTGTAGACAAATGGGGGGGTGAACATATTTTCTTCTTCCTCGGTGGGCGTAATAGAAAATATTAACTGGTGAAGAATAACTTAAAAACAATAATAGTTGGAAATAAATAATATTTCCAGCACAAATGAATGGAAGAAATTTGGGGAGATTTTGACAAGAGGGGCGCGACCCCGAAGGGAATAAGTGCGGCCCGGGGGCCATTTGCGGCCCGCAGCTAATTGTTTAGTGGCCCGGCACACATTCTGGAAATGCTGTTGCAAAAGTAGATATAAAAACACCAAAAAAAAAGTAGAATGAGGTGAAATCTAACAGGGAAAAAGTTGCAATGTTGACACAAAGCTGTTTGTTTATCTTTTGTTTTTCTTTATTTTGCTCTTATTGCCAATGCTAAGAAAAAAAAGGTTAAAAGTATGTTGTTTTTTTATAATTAATTATTGACCTATTCAAGGCTCCAATTACTTCAAATATTTCACTTTATAATGTGGAAAATATTATGTGGTTGCCATATAAAAACAGTGTTTCTTTCACAAAAGAGCATAGAAACCAACAAAATAATAGTTCAAAAAAATCGACAGATATATCTGAAGTTGATCTCGTAACTTAGGTGTTGAAAGTAAAACAAATAATAATACAAATGTATCACTTTATGACCTTTTGGATCCCAAAGATATTTAGTGGGATTTTATTTATTTTTTCACTGTGATTACTC
>NC_084625.1:13070822-13115822 GCF_033978795.1 Nerophis ophidion
AAAGTTATTCTTGCAATTGTTGGCTATGACTTTAACCTTCCTCTTGTGTAAGATTTTTGTTGCCATCTCTTATGTTAACGGGTCAGTTTTGAACCATGTCTTAAAGGCCTACTGAAATGAGATTTTCTTATTTAAACGGGGATAGCAGGTCCATTCTATGTGTCATACTTGATCATTTCGCGATATTGCCATAGTTTTGCTGAAAGGATTTAGTAGAGAACATCCACGATAAAGTTCGCAACTTTTGGTCGCTAATAAAAAAGCCTTGCCTGTACCGGAAGTAGCAGACGATGTGCGCGTGACGTCACATCCTCACATTGTTTATAATGTGAGCCACCAGCAGTAAGAGCGATTCAGACAGCGAAAGCGACAATTTCCCCATTAATTTGAGCGAATATGAAAGATTCGTGGATGAGGAAAGTTGGAGTGAAGCACAAAAAAAAAAGAAAAGGCGCCGGCTCCACAATTAGACACATTTACTAGGATAATTCTGGAAAATCCCTTATCTGCGCTTATTGTGTTAATAGTATTTTATATATTTGTTTATGTTTGTAGGGATATGGGCTCTCCCTTAGAGATAGGGTGAGAAGCTCTGCCATCCGGGAGGAAGTCAAAGTAAAGCCGCTGCTCCTTCACATCGAGAGGAGCCAGATGAGGTGGTTCGGGCATCTGGTCAGGATGCCACCCAAACGCCTCCCTAGGGAGGTGTTTAGGCCACGGGGAAGACCCAGGACACGTTGGGAAGACTATGTCTCCCGGCTGGCCTGGGAACGCCTCGGGATCCCCCGGGAAGAGCTAGACGAAGTGGCTGGGGAGAGGGAAGTCTGGGTCTCCCTGCTTAGGCTGCTGCCCCCGCGACCCGACCTCGGATAAGCGGAAGATGATGATGATAATGATGGGATATGGTGAAAACTATCAACCCAAAATACGTACCACCTTCCAGGGACTACCTGGCATGGTACAAGAAGAATTGTCAGGAATTGGAATCGTTCGAATCCAAACGATACACCACCCTAGTGGTCGGTAGTAGTGGGTTTCAGTAGGCCGGTAAGTGAAATTACATCATTTCTAGTGTGCCGCGGCACAGTGGTTGAAACACACTGCACCAACACACGGGCTATTCATTTAGCACTTGTCAAATAGGATTCTGCAGCCGGCCGTGACCTTTGGCACGGCGGGGGCTGCTTAATGCGCGCCATGAAAAGGAGCTCCGAGCTGAAGTGATACGTCTTTTATTTTATTTATTTTTTCGCCCCCTGGAAGATAAACAAGTGAGTACTGCGTTTCTATTTAGCGTGGCGCCGAACTGCGTTCTCGGGCGCCGGCGTTTTCTTCAGCAACCTTAGTCCCTCTGCGGAAAAAAAAACCCTCGTCTAGTTTTGTTTCCCCGACACAAACATGCTGTTTAGCATTCGCATCATCAGCCGCTATAAAACACATCTAAGTATAGAATAAAAAAATACCCAGGCAGTAGTGTGGGATGTAATCTGATTAAAAGAAAAAGAAAAAAAAAAGATTCATTTGACCCTTCCTCACACTGGGATGATTAAGTCTCCCGTAATGCGGGTATAATATATGAGGAATAATGGCTCATCAAGCACACTGGCGACTCCCACGCGGGCTTTTTAGTGGACGTATTGGACAATCTAACCGGACCCTTGCGTCTATGAATATGATTTTTATTCGTCCGACTCACGTCACTTGGTTTGAAATGAGTATTTTAACCCCAAACAATCTTTAGAGTCCAGCTAGAGCGCAGTTTTCAAAATGTTCCTGCACAATTGTCGGAAGTCTGCCCTTTGTATGTGGGAAATTCCACGTCGTGGCGTAACAAAATATTACTTTGGTGCATACTGTCCCTTTAAGATTAGCTCAAAAAGCTAGCCTACCATGAATTGATTAACGTGGACCCCGACTTGAGCAAGTTGAAAAACTTATTGGGGTGTTACCATTTAGTGGTCAATTGTACGGAATATTTACTGTACTGTGCAATCTACTAATAAAAGTATCAATCAATCAAAAAAAAACAACTAACGTCAGCATGCTCCGTTATAGCTCTTCAAGTAACAAAATATATGACACGGAGGTGTATACAAGTAAAAATAGCTAAAAAAAGAAGCTAGGATACTGAGTTAGCAAGCTAAAATGCTAACTGTAGCATGTGTCAAGTACCTAAATATGAATTTCTGATATATTCCTGAAAATGTTTTTTAAAAAGTAGGCATGCTAACATTAGCATACATCAAGTAACAAAATATGACGTTAGTGTATACTGTCCCATTAAGATGAGCTAAAATAGCTAGCCTACTAACATCAGCATCCTCAGTTATAGCTCCTCAAGTAACAAAATACATGACAAAAAAAGTGTAAATCTGTAAAATTAGCTAAAAAAAGAAGCTAGGATGCTGAGTTAGCATGCTAAAATGCTAACTGTAGCATTTGTTAAGTAACAAAATATATGAATCTCTGATATATTCCTGAAAATGTTTTTTAAAAAGTAGGCATGCAAATATTGGCATACATCAAGTAAAAAAATATGACATTTATATACTGTCCCGTTAAGATGAGCTAAAATAGCTAGCCTACTAACATCAGCATCCTCAGTTATAGCTCCTCAAGTAACAAAATACATGACAAAAAAAGTGTAAATCTGTATAATTAGCTAAAAAAAAGAAGCTAAGATGCTGAGTTAGCATGCTAAAATGCTAACTGTAGCATGTGTCAAGTACCTAAATATATGAATCTCTGATATATTCCTGAAAATGTTTTTCAAAAAGTAGGCATGCTAACATTAGCATACATCAAGTAACAAAATATGACGTTAGTATTTACTGTCCCGTTAAGATGAGCTAAAATAGCTAGCCTACTAACATCAGCATACTCAGTTATAGCTCCTCAAATAACAAAATACATAACAAAAAAGTGTAAATCTGTAAAATTAGCTAAAAAAAGAAGCTGGGATACTGAGTTAGCATGCTAAAATGCTAACTCTAGCATGTGTCTAGTACCTAAATATATGAATCTTTGACATATTCCTGAAAATGTGTTTAAAAGTAACCCTGCTAACATTAGCATACATCAAGTAACAAAATTTGACGTTAGTGTATACTGTCCCGTTAAGATGAGCTAAAATAGCTAGCCTACTAACATCAGCATCCTCAGTTATAGCTCCTCAAGTAACAAAATACATAACAAAAAAGTGTAAATCTGTAAAATTAGCTAAAAAAAGAAGCTAGGATATTGAGTTAGCATGCTAAAATGCTAACTGTAGCATGTGTCTAGTACCTAAATATATGAATCTCCGATATATTCCTGAAAATGTTTTTTAAAAAGTAGGCATGCTAACATTAGCATACATCAAGTAACAAAATATGACGTTAGTATTTACTGTCCCGTTAAGATGAGCTAAAATAGCTAGCCTACTAACATCAGCATCCTCAGTTACAGCTCCTCAAGTAACAAAATACATGACAAAAAAAGTGTAAATTTGAAAAATTAGCTAAAAAAGAAGCTAGGATGCTGTGTTAATATGCTAAAATGCTAACCGTAGCATTTGTTAAGTAACAAAATATATGAATCTCTGATATATTCCTGAATTTTTTTTTAAAAAGTAGCCATGCTAACATTAGCATACATCAAGTAACTAAATATGACGTTTATATACTGTCCCGTTAAGATGAGCTAAAAAAGCTAGCCCACTAAGTCAGCATGCTCACAGTTATGGATTGTCAGGTAACAACAAATATGACACTGAGGTGTATACCAGTAAAAATAACTAAAAAAAGAAGCTAGGATACTGAGTTATCATGCTAAAATGCTAACTGTAGCATGTGTCAAGTACCTAAATATATACATTTCTGATATATTCCTGAAAATGTGTTTAAAAAGTTAGCATGCTAACATTAGCATACATCAAGTAACAAACTTAGACAATTAGGCGTAAACCTGTAAAATTAGCTAAAAAAAGAAGCTACGATAATGAGTTAGCATGCTAAAATGCTAACTTTAGCATGTGTCAACTACCTAAATAGATATTAATATCTGTTATAATTCTGAAAATGTTTTTGAAACGTTAGCATGATTATATTAGCATACCTCAAGTCACAAAATATGACTCTGGTGTATACTGTCCCGTTAAGATTAGCTAAAAAAAGCTAGCCTGATAAAGTCATCATGCTCAGTTATAGCTCGTCAAGTAACAAAATATATGACACTGAGGTGTATATCTGTAAAATTAACTAAAAACAATTCTAGGATTCTGGGTTAGCACGCTAAAATGCTAACTGTAGCATGTGTCAAGTACCAAAATATATGAATCTCAGATATATTCCTGAAAATGTGCTCAAAAAGTTAGCATGCTAACTATAGCATACATCAAGTAACAAAATTAGACAATGAGGTGTAAACCTGTAAAATTAACTAAAAAAAGAAGCCAAGCTGCTGAGTCAGCATGCTAAAATGCTAACTGTAGCATGTGTCAAGTACCTAAATATATGAATCTCTGACATATTCCTGAAAATGTGTTTAAAAAGTAACCATGCTAACATTAGCATACATCAAGTAACAAAATATGACGTTAGTGTATACTGTCCCGTTAAGATGAGCTAAAATAACTAGCCTACTAACATCAGCATCGTCAGTTATAGCTCCTCAAGTAACAAAATACATGACAAAAAGTGTAAATCCGTAAAATTAGCTAAAAAAATAAGCTAGGATACTGAGTTAGCATGCAACAATGCTAACTGTAGCATGTGTCTAGTACCTAAATATATGAATCTCTGATATATTCCTGAAAATGTTTTTTAAAACGTAGGCATGCTAACATTAGCATACATCAAGTAACAAAATATGACGTTTATATACTGTCCCGTTAAGATGAGCTAAAAAAGCTAGCCAACTAACATCAGCATCCTCAGTTATAGCTCCTCAACTAACAAAATACATAACAAAAAAGTGTAAATCTGTAAAATTAGCTAAAAAAAGAAGCTAGGATGCAGAGTTAGCATGCTAAAATGCTAACTGTAGCATGTGTCAAGTACCTAAATATATGAATCTCGGTTATATTCCTGAAAATGTTTTTTAAAAAGTAGGCACGCTAACATTAGAATACATCATGTAACAAAATATGACATTTATATACTGTCCCGTTAAGATGAGCTAAAAAAGCTAGCCAACTAACATCAGCATCCTCAGTTATAGTTCCTCAAGTAACAAAATACATGACAAAAAAGTGTAAATCTGTATAATTAGCTAAAAAAAAGAAGCTAGGATGCTGAGTTAGCATGCTAAAATGCTAACTGTAGCATGTGTCTAGTACCTAATTATATGAATCTCTGATATATTCCTGAAAATGTTTTTTAAAAAGTAGGCATGCTAACATTAGAAGACATCATGTAACAAAATATGACATTTATATACTGTCCCGTTAAGATGAGCTAAAATAGCTTGCCTACTAACATCAGCATCCTCAGTTATAGCTCCTCAAGTAACAAAATACATGACAAAAAAAGTGTAAATCTGTAAAATTAGCTAAAAAAAGAAGCTAGGATACTGTGTTAATATGCTAAAATGCTAACCGTAGCATTTGTTAAGTAACAAAATATATGAATCTCTGATATATTCCTGAATTTTTTTATTTAAAAGTAGCCATGCTAACATTAGCATACATCAAGTAACTAAATATGACGTTTATATACTGTCCCGTTAAGATGAGCTCAAAAAGCTAGCCTACTTATGTCAGCATGCTCCGTTATAGCTCGTCAAGTAACAAAATATATGACACTGAGGTGTATACCAGTAAAAATAGCTAAAAAAAGAAACTAGGATACTGAGTTAGCATGCTAACTGTAGCATGTGTCAAGTACCTAAATATATGAATCTTTGACATATTCCTGAAAATGTGTTTAAAAGTAACCCTGCTAACATTAGCATACATCAAGTAACAAAATACGACGTTCATATACTGTCCCGTAAAGATGAGCTAAAATAGCTAGCCTACTAACATCAGCATCCTCAGTTATAGCTCCTCAAGTAACAAAATACATGACAAAAAAGTGTAAATCTGTATAATTAGCTAAAAAAAAGAAGCTAGGATGCTGAGTTAGCATGCTAAAATGCTAACTGTAGCATGTGTCAAGTACCTAAATATATGAATCTCTGATATATTCCTGAAAATGTTTTTTAAAACGTAGGCATGCTAACATTAGCATACATCAAGTAACAAAATATGACGTTTATATACTGTCCCGTTAAGATGAGCTAAAAAAGCTAGCCAACTAACATCAGCATCCTCAGTTATAGCTCCTCAACTAACAAAATACATAACAAAAAAGTGTAAATCTGTAAAATTAGCTAAAAAAAGAAGCTAGGATGCAGAGTTAGCATGCTAAAATGCTAACTGTAGCATGTGTCAAGTACCTAAATATATGAATCTCGGTTATATTCCTGAAAATGTTTTTTAAAAAGTAGGCACGCTAACATTAGAATACATCATGTAACAAAATATGACATTTATATACTGTCCCGTTAAGATGAGCTAAAAAAGCTAGCCAACTAACATCAGCATCCTCAGTTATAGTTCCTCAAGTAACAAAATACATGACAAAAAAGTGTAAATCTGTATAATTAGCTAAAAAAAGAAGCTAGGATGCTGAGTTAGCATGCTAAAATGCTAACTGTAGCATGTGTCTAGTACCTAATTATATGAATCTCTGATATATTCCTGAAAATGTTTTTTAAAAAGTAGGCATGCTAACATTAGAAGACATCATGTAACAAAATATGACATTTATATACTGTCCCGTTAAGATGAGCTAAAAAAGCTAGCCAACTAACATCAGCATCCTCAGTTATAGCTCCTCAACTAACAAAATACATGACAAAAAAGTGTAAATCTGTAAAATTACCTAAAAAAAGAAGCTAGGATGCTGAGTTAGCATGCTAAAATGCTAACTGTAGCATGTGTCAAGTACCTAAATATATGAATCGTTGACATATTCCTGAAAATGTGTTTAAAAGTAACCCTGCTAACATTAGCATACATCAAGTAACAAAATATGACGTTTATATACTGTCCCGTTAAGATGAGCTAAAATAGCTAGCCTACTAACATCAGCATACTCAGTTATAGCTCGTCAAGTAACAAAATACATGACAAAAAAAGTGTAAATCTGTATAATTAGCTAAAAAAAAAAAGCTAAGAAGCTGAGTTAGCATGCCAAAATGCTAACTGTAGCATGTGTCAAGTACCTAAATATATGAATCTCTGATATATTCCTGAAAATGTTTTTTAAAAAGTAGGCATGCTAAGATTAGCATACATCAAGTAACAAAATATGACGTTTATATACTGTCCCGTTAAGATGAGCTAAAAAAGCTAGCCAACTAACATCAGCATCCTCAGTTATAGCTCGTCAAGTAACAAAATACATGACAAAAAAGTGTAAATCTGTATAATTAGCTAAAAAAAAGAAGCTAGGATGCTGAGTTAGCATGCTAAAATGCTAACTGTAGCATGTGTCAAGTACCTAAATATATGAATCTCTGATATATTCCTGAAAATGTTTTTTAAAAAGTAGGCATGCTAACATTAGAAGACATCATGTAACAAAATATGACATTTATATACTGTCCCGTTAAGATGAGCTAAAAAAGCTAGCCAACTAACATCAGCATCCTCAGTTATAGCTCCTCAAGTAACAAAATACATGACAAAAAAGTGTAAATCTGTAAAATTACCTAAAAAAAGAAGCTAGGATGCTGAGTTAGCATGCTAAAATGCTAACTGTAGCATGTGTCAAGTACCTAAATATATGAATCGTTGACATATTCCTGAAAATGTGTTTAAAAGTAACCCTGCTAACATTAGCATACATCAAGTAACAAAATATGACGTTTATATACTGTCCCGTTAAGATGAGCTAAAATAGCTAGCCTACTAACATCAGCATACTCAGTTATAGCTCGTCAAGTAACAAAATACATGACAAAAAAAGTGTAAATCTGTATAATTAGCTAAAAAAAAGAAGCTAAGAAGCTGAGTTAGCATGCCAAAATGCTAACTGTAGCATGTGTCAAGTACCTAAATATATGAATCTCGGATATATTCCTGAAAATGTTTTTTAAAAAGTAGGCATGCTAAGATTAGCATACATCAAGTAACAAAATATGACGTTTATATACTGTCCCGTTAAGATGAGCTAAAAAAGCTAGCCAACTAACATCAGCATCCTCAGTTATAGCTCCTCAAGTAACAAAATACATGACAAAAAAGTGTAAATCTGTATAATTAGCTAAAAAAAAGAAGCTAGGATGCTGAGTTAGCATGCTAAAATGCTAACTGTAGCATGTGTCAAGTACCTAAATATATGAATCTCTGATATATTCCTGAAAATGTTTTTTAAAACGTAGGCATGCTAACATTAGCATACATCAAGTAACAAAATATGACGTTAGTATTTACTGTCCCGTTAAGATGAGCTAAAATAGCTTGCCTACTAACATCAGCATCCTCAGTTATAGCTCCTCAAGTAACAAAATACATGACAAAAAAAGTGTAAATCTGTAAAATTAGCTAAAAAAAGAAGCTAGGATACTGTGTTAATATGCTAAAATGCTAACCGTAGCATTTGTTAAGTAACAAAATATATGAATCTCTGATATATTCCTGAATTTTTTTTTTTTAAAGTAGCCATGCTAACATTAGCATACATCAAGTAACTAAATATGACGTTTATATACTGTCCCGTTAAGATGAGCTCAAAAAGCTAGCCTACTTATGTCAGCATGCTCCGTTATAGCTCGTCAAGTAACAAAATATATGACACTGAGGTGTATACCAGTAAAAATAGCTAAAAAAAGAAACTAGGATACTGAGTTAGCATGCTAACTGTAGCATGTGTCAAGTACCTAAATATATGAATCTTTGACATATTCCTGAAAATGTGTTTAAAAGTAACCCTGCTAACATTAGCATACATCAAGTAACAAAATACGACGTTCATATACTGTCCCGTAAAGATGAGCTAAAATAGCTAGCCTACTAACATCAGCATCCTCAGTTATAGCTCCTCAAGTAACAAAATACATGACAAAAAAGTGTAAATCTGTATAATTAGCTAAAAAAAAGAAGCTAGGATGCTGAGTTAGCATGCTAAAATGCTAACTGGAGCATGTGTCAAGTACCTAAATATATGAATCTCTGATATATTCCTGAAAATGTTTTTTAAAACGTAGGCATGCTAACATTAGCATACATCAAGTAACTAAATATGACGTTTATATACTGTCCCGTAAAGATGAGCTAAAATAGCTAGCCTACTAACATCAGCATACTCAGTTATAGCTCGTCAAGTAACAAAATACATGACAAAAAAAGTGTAAATCTGTATAATTAGCTAAAAAAAAGAAGCTAAGAAGCTGAGTTAGCATGCCAAAATGCTAACTGTAGCATGTGTCAAGTACCTAAATATATGAATCTCGGATATATTCCTGAAAATGTTTTTTAAAAAGTAGGCATGCTAAGATTAGCATACATCAAGTAACAAAATATGACGTTTATATACTGTCCCGTTAAGATGAGCTAAAATAGCTTGCCTACTAACATCAGCATACTCAGTTATAGCTCGTCAAGTAACAAAATACATGACAAAAAAAGTGTAAATCTGTAAAATTAGCTAAAAAAAGAAGCTAGGATACTGTGTTAATATGCTAAAATGCTAACCGTAGCATTTATTAAGTAACAAAATATATGAATCTCTGATATATTCCTGAATTTTTTTTTTAAAAAGTAGCCATGCTAACATTAGCATACATCAAGTAACTAAATATGACGTTTATATACTGTCCCGTTAAGATGAGCTCAAAAAGCTAGCCTACTTATGTCAGCATGCTCCGTTATAGCTCGTCAAGTAACAAAATATATGACACTGAGGTGTATACCAGTAAAAATAGCTAAAAAAAGAAACTAGGATACTGAGTTAGCATGCTAACTGTAGCATGTGTCAAGTACCTAAATATATGAATCTTTGACATATTCCTGAAAATGTGTTTAAAAGTAACCCTGCTAACATTAGCATACATCAAGTAACAAAATACGACGTTCATATACTGTCCCGTAAAGATGAGCTAAAATAGCTAGCCTACTAACATCAGCATCCTCAGTTATAGCTCCTCAAGTAACAAAATACATGACAAAAAAGTGTAAATCTGTATAATTAGCTAAAAAAAAGAAGCTAGGATGCTGAGTTAGCATGCTAAAATGCTAACTGTAGCATGTGTCAAGTACCTAAATATATGAATCTCTGATATATTCCTGAAAATGTTTTTTAAAACGTAGGCATGCTAACATTAGCATACATCAAGTAACAAAATATGACGTTAGTATTTACTGTCCCGTTAAGATGAGCTAAAATAGCTAGCCTACTAACATCAGCATCCTCAGTTATAGCTCCTCAAGTAACAAAATACATGACAAAAAAAGTGTAAATCTGTAAAATTAGCTAAAAAAAAAGAAGCTAGGATGCTGTGTTAATATGCTAAAATGCTAACCGTAGTATTTGTTAAGTAACAAAATATATGAATCTCTGATATATTCCTGAAATTTTTTTTTAAAAAGTAGGTATGCTAACATTAGCATACATCAAGTAACTAAATATGACGTTTATATACTGTCCCGTAAAGATGAGCTAAAATAGCTAGCCTACTAACATCAGCATACTCAGTTATAGCTCGTCAAGTAACAAAATACATGACAAAAAAAGTGTAAATGTGTATAATTAGCTAAAAAAAAGAAGCTAAGAAGCTGAGTTAGCATGCCAAAATGCTAACTGTAGCATGTGTCAAGTACCTAAATATATGAATCTCGGATATATTCCTGAAAATGTTTTTTAAAAAGTAGGCATGCTAAGATTAGCATACATCAAGTAACAAAATATGACGTTTATATACTGTCCCGTTAAGATGAGCTAAAAAAGCTAGCCAACTAACATCAGCATCCTCAGTTATAGCTCCTCAAGTAACAAAATACATGACAAAAAAGTGTAAATCTGTATAATTAGCTAAAAAAAAGAAGCTAGGATGCTGAGTTAGCATGCTAAAATGCTAACTGTAGCATGTGTCAAGTACCTAAATATATGAATCTCTGATATATTCCTGAAAATGTTTTTTAAAACGTAGGCATGCTAACATTAGCATACATCAAGTAACAAAATATGACGTTAGTATTTACTGTCCCGTTAAGATGAGCTAAAATAGCTTGCCTACTAACATCAGCATCCTCAGTTATAGCTCCTCAAGTAACAAAATACATGACAAAAAAAGTGTAAATCTGTAAAATTAGCTAAAAAAAGAAGCTAGGATACTGTGTCAATATGCTAAAATGCTAACCGTAGCATTTATTAAGTAACAAAATATATGAATCTCTGATATATTCCTGAATTTTTTTTGTAAAAAGTAGCCATGCTAACATTAGCATACATCAAGTAACTAAATATGACGTTTATATACTGTCCCGTTAAGATGAGCTCAAAAAGCTAGCCTACTTATGTCAGCATGCTCCGTTATAGCTCGTCAAGTAACAAAATATATGACACTGAGGTGTATACCAGTAAAAATAGCTAAAAAAAGAAACTAGGATACTGAGTTAGCATGCTAACTGTAGCATGTGTCAAGTACCTAAATATATGAATCTTTGACATATTCCTGAAAATGTGTTTAAAAGTAACCCTGCTAACATTAGCATACATCAAGTAACAAAATACGACGTTCATATACTGTCCCGTAAAGATGAGCTAAAATAGCTAGCCTACTAACATCAGCATCCTCAGTTATAGCTCCTCAAGTAACAAAATACATGACAAAAAAGTGTAAATCTGTATAATTAGCTAAAAAAAAAGAAGCTAGGATGCTGTGTTAATATGCTAAAATGCTAACCGTAGCATTTGTTAAGTAACAAAATATATGAATCTCTGATATATTCCTGAAATTTTTTTTTAAAAAGTAGGCATGCTAACATTAGCATACATCAAGTAACTAAATATGACGTTTATATACTGTCCCGTTAAGATGAGCTAAAATAGCTAGCCTACTAACATCAGCATCCTCAGTTATAGCTCCTCAAGTAACAAAATACATGACAAAAAAAGTGTAAATCTGTAAAATTAGCTAAAAAAAAAGAAGCTAGGATGCTGTGTTAATATGCTAAAATGCTAACCGTAGCATTTGTTAAGTAACAAAATATATGAATCTCTGATATATTCCTGAAATTTTTTTTAAAAAAGTAGGCATGCTAACATTAGCATACATCAAGTAACTAAATATGACGTTTATATACTGTCCCGTAAAGATGAGCTAAAATAGCTAGCCTACTAACATCAGCATACTCAGTTATAGCTCGTCAAGTAACAAAATACATGACAAAAAAAGTGTAAATCTGTATAATTAGCTAAAAAAAAGAAGCTAAGAAGCTGAGTTAGCATGCCAAAATGCTAACTGTAGCATGTGTCAAGTACCTAAATATATGAATCTCGGATATATTCCTGAAAATGTTTTTTAAAAAGTAGGCATGCTAAGATTAGCATACATCAAGTAACAAAATATGACGTTTATATACTGTCCCGTTAAGATGAGCTAAAAAAGCTAGCCAACTAACATCAGCATCCTCAGTTATAGCTCCTCAAGTAACAAAATACATGACAAAAAAGTGTAAATCTGTATAATTAGCTAAAAAAAAGAAGCTAGGATGCTGAGTTAGCATGCTAAAATGCTAACTGTAGCATGTGTCAAGTACCTAAATATATGAATCTCTGATATATTCCTGAAAATGTTTTTTAAAACGTAGGCATGCTAACATTAGCATACATCAAGTAACAAAATATGACGTTAGTATTTACTGTCCCGTTAAGATGAGCTAAAATAGCTTGCCTACTAACATCAGCATCCTCAGTTATAGCTCCTCAAGTAACAAAATACATGACAAAAAAAGTGTAAATCTGTAAAATTAGCTAAAAAAAGAAGCTAGGATACTGTGTTAATATGCTAAAATGCTAACCGTAGCATTTGTTAAGTAACAAAATATATGAATCTCTGATATATTCCTGAATTTTTTTTTAAAAAAGTAGCCATGCTAACATTAGCATACATCAAGTAACTAAATATGACGTTTATATACTGTCCCGTTAAGATGAGCTCAAAAAGCTAGCCTACTTATGTCAGCATGCTCCGTTATAGCTCGTCAAGTAACAAAATATATGACACTGAGGTGTATACCAGTAAAAATAGCTAAAAAAAGAAAGTAGGATACTGAGTTAGCATGCTAACTGTAGCATGTGTCAAGTACCTAAATATATGAATCTTTGACATATTCCTGAAAATGTGTTTAAAAGTAACCCTGCTAACATTAGCATACATCAAGTAACAAAATACGACGTTCATATACTGTCCCGTAAAGATGAGCTAAAATAGCTAGCCTACTAACATCAGCATCCTCAGTTATAGCTCCTCAAGTAACAAAATACATGACAAAAAAGTGTAAATCTGTATAATTAGCTAAAAAAAAGAAGCTAGGATGCTGTGTTAATATGCTAAAATGCTAACCGTAGCATTTGTTAAGTAACAAAATATATGAATCTCTGATATATTCCTGAATTTTTTTTTAAAAAAGTAGGCATGCTAACATTAGCATACATCAAGTAACTAAATATGACGTTTATATACTGTCCCGTTAAGATGAGCTAAAAAAGCTAGACAACTAATGTCAGCATGCTCACAGTTATAGATTGTCAAGTAACAGCATATATGACACTGAGGTGTATACCAGTAAAAATAGCTAAAAAAATAAGCTAGGATACTGAGTTAGCATTCTAAAATGCTAACTGTAGCATGAGTCAAGTACCTAAATATATGAATCTCTGATATATTCATGAAAATGTGCTCAAAAAGTTAGCATGCTAACATTAGCATACATCAGGTAACAAAATTAGAAAATGAGGCGTAAACCTGTAAATTTAGCTAAAAAAAGAAGCTACGATGCTGAGTTAGCATGCTAAAATGCTAACTGTAGCATGTGTCAGGTACCTAAAAATATATGAATCTCTGATATAATCCTGAAAATGGGTTTAAAACATTAGCATGATTATATTAGCATACCTCAAGTAACAAAACATGACTCTGGTGTATACTGTCCCGTTAAGATTAGCTAAAAAAAGCTAGCCTGATAAAGTCAACATGCTCAGTTATAGCTCGTCAAGTAACAAAATACATGACACTGAGGTGTATATCTATAAAATTTACTAAAAACAATTCTAGGATGCTGGGTTAGCATGCTAAAATGCTAACCGTAGCATGTGTCAAGTACCAAAATATATGAATATCTGATATATTCTTGGAAATGTTTTTAAAAAGTTAGCATGCTAACATTACCATACATCAAGTAACAAAATATATGACACTGAGGTGTTTTTCAGTAAAATTAACAAAAAACAAAGCTAGCATGCTGGGTTAGGATGCTGAAATGCTAACTATAGCATGTGTTGAGTACTTAAATGTATGAATCTCTGATATTATCCTGAAAATGTGTTTGGAAAGTTAGCATGCTAACATTAGCATACATCAAGTAACAAAATATATGACACTGAGGTGTATTCCAGTAAAATTAACAAAAAACAAAGCTAGGATGCTGGGTAGCATGCTAAAATGCTAACTATAGCATGTGGCGAGTACTTAAATATATGAATCTCTGATATAGTCCTGAAAATGTGTTTGAAAAGTTAGCATGCTAACATTAGCATACATCAAGTAACAAAATATATGACACTGAGGTGTATTCCAGTAAAATTAACAAAAAACAAAGCTAGGTTGCTGGGTTAGCATGCTAAAATGCCAACTATAGCATGTGTCGAGTACTTAAATATATGAATCTCGGATGTAGTCCTGAAAATGTGTTTGAAAAGTTAGCATGCTAACATTAGCATACATCAAGTAACAAAATATATGACACTGAGGTGTATTCCAGTAAAATTAACAAAAAACAAAGCTAGGTTGCTGGGTTAGCATGCTAAAATGCCAACTATAGCATGTGTCGAGTACTTAAATATATGAATCTCGGATGTAGTCCTGAAAATGTGTTTGAAAAGTTAGCATGCTAACATTAGCATACATCAAGTAACAAAACACATGACAAAAAAAGTGTAAATCTGCTAAAAAAAAAAGAAGCTAGGATGCTGAGTTAGCATGTTAAAATGCTAACTGTAGCAAGTGTCAGGTACCTAAATATATGAATCTCTGATACATACCTGAAAATGTGTTTAAAAAGTTAGCATGCTAACATTAGCATACATCAAGTAACAAAATATGACTTTGGTGTGTACTGGCAGTGCAGAGAACTGAACGCAGGTTAAAGCGCTTTGAGTCACTAGAGAAAAAGCGCTATATAAATATACTTCACTTCACTTCACTAAAGGGGAACTGCACTTTTTGGGGGATTTTTTTCGCAATAAATATGAAAGACATGATGACAGATTTTTAAAAAATGCATTATCAATATTAAATAAACGTAAATAAAAGCCCGCTTACAGTGGAGTTAGCGGAAACGCCACCAATCAGCCCATAAAATCCGATAACCATTCAAAAAGCGTCAACAATACTCAATTTATAATTCCTGACTTGTATACTGACCAAGTATTAGTGATATTCTTGTTAAAAGTGCTAACACCGACAATTTATAGCATGGAAAGTCCGTAATATCATCAAAAGTTTAAGAGAATCTGGAGAAATCACTCCAAGTAAGCAGCAAGGCTGGAAAACAACATTGAATGCCCTTGGCCTTTGATCCCTCAGGCGGTACTGCATGAAAAAGTGAGTAAAGGTTATCACCACATGGGCTCAGGAACACTTAAGAAAACCACTGTCAGTAACTACAGTTGGTCGCTACATCTCTAAGTGCATTTTAAAACTCTACTATGCAAAGTCTAAGCCATTCATCAACAAAACTTATCATGGACGCCCCTGCTTATTTCAACAAGACACTGCCAAGGCACGTGTAAAGATTGCAGGTACTAGACTGGCCTGCCTGTAGTTCAGACCTGTCTTTCATTGAAAATGTGGGGCATAATATGAAGCCTAACATACCATAACGGAGACCCCGGACTGTAGAGCTGTACATCAAGCAAGAATGGGAAAGAATTCCACCGGAAAAGCTTCAAAAATTGGTCTCCTCAGTTCCTAAACCTTTACTGAGTGTTGTTAAAAGGAAAGGCCATGTAACACAGTGGTAAAAATGCCCCTGAGCCAACTTTTTTGCAATGTGTTGCTGCCATTAAATTCTAAGTTAATGATTGTTTGCAAAAAACAAGGAAGTTTCTCAGTTCGAACATTAAATATCTTGTCTTCGCAGTCTATTCAATTAAATATATATATATATATATATATATATATATATATAATTGTTTATTTTTTGCAGATATTAGCTTATGTGAAATTTGATGCCTGCAACATGTTTTTTAAAAAAAGCTGGCACAAGTGGCAAAAAAGACTGAGAAAGTTGAGGCACACTCACAAGTGGACAAAAGTGACCAAAGACTCGCTCAGACGTCTTCTATAAAGTACAAAACCCCTAAAACTAGTGAAGTTGGCACGTCATGTTAATAGTAAATAAAAACACAATTCATTAGTTCGCAAATCTTTCCATCCATCCATCCATTTTCTACCGCTTGTCCTTTCTGGGGTCGCTGGAGCCTATCTCAGCTGCATTTTTAACCTATATTCAATTGAATAGACTGCAAAGACAAGTTACTTAATCATCATTTTTTTTATTTTTTGCCAATATTAGGTTATGTGGAATTTGATTCCTGCAACATGTTTTAAAAAAAGCTGGCACAAGTGGCAAAAAAGACTGAGAAAGTTGAAGCACGCTCATGAAACACTTATTTGGTTTCGCCGTTCGAACGTTAAATATCTAGTCTCTGCAATCTATTCAATTGAATGTAAGTCGAAAAGGATTTGCAAATCGTTGTATTCTGTTTTTATTTACCATTTAAACAACGTGCCAACTTCACTGGTTTTGGGTTTTGCAATGATCTAAACCACAATAAAGCAGACTGACAGGAAAGACTTCCGAGCTCACAAGTGGACAAAAGTGACCAAAGACTCACTCAGAAGTCTACTATAAAGTACAAAACCCCTAAAACCAGTGAAGTTGGCACGTCGTGTTAATAATAAATAAAAACACAATACATTAGTTCGCAAATCCATCCATCCATTTTCTACCGCTTGTCCCTTTTGGGGTCGCTGGAGCCTATCTCAGCTGCATTTTTTTTAACCTATATTCAATTGAATGGACTGCAAAGACAAGATACTTAATCTTCAAATTGTTTAGTTTTTGCAAATATTAGCTTATGTGAAATTTGATGCCTGAAACATGTTTAAAAAAAAGCTGGCACGAGTGGCAAAAAAGACTGAGAATGTTGAGGCACGCCCATCAAACACTTGTTTGGTTTCTCAGTTTGAACGTTAAATATCTTGTCTCTGCAGTCTATTCAATTGAATATAAGTTGAAAATGATTTGCAAATCATTGTATTCAGTTTTTATTTACAATTTGAACAACGTGCCAACTTCACAGGTTTTGGGTTTTGTAATGATCTAAACCACAATAAACCAGACTGACAGGAAAGACTTCCGACCTCACAAGTGGACAAAAGTGACCAAAGACTAACTCAGAAGTCTTCTATAAAATACAAAACCCCTAAAACTAGTGAAGTTGGCACGTCGTGTTAATAGTAAATAAAAACACAATACATTAGTTCGCAAATCCATCCATCCATTCATTTCCTACCGCTTGTCCCTTTTGGGGTCGCTGGAGCCAATCTCAGCTGCATTTTTTTTACCTATATTCAATTGAATAGACTGCAGAGACAAGATACTTAATCTTCAAATTGTTTATTTTTTGCAATTATTAGCTCATTTGGAATTTGAGGCCTGCAACATGTTTCAAAAAAGCTGGCACGGGTGGCAAAAAAGACTGAGAATGTTGAGGCACGCCCATCAAACACTTGTTTGGTTTCTCAGTTTGAACATTAAGTATCTTGTCTCTGCAGTCTATTCAATTGAATATAAGTTGAAAATGATTTGCAAATCATTGTATTCTGTTTTTATTTACCATTTAAACAACGTGCCAACTTCACTGGTTTTGGGTTTTGCAATGATCTAAACCACAATAAAGCAGACTGACAGGAAAGACTTCCGACCTCACAAGTGGACAAAAGTGACCAAAGACTCACTCAGAAGTCTACTATAAAGTACAAAACCCCTAAAACCAGTGAAGTTGGCACGTCGTGTTAATAATAAATAAAAACACAATACATTAGTTCGCAAATCCTTCCATCCATTCATCCATTTTCTACTGCATGTCCCTTTTGGGGTCGCTGGAGCCTATCTCATCTGCATTTTTTTTAACCTATATTCAATTGAATAGACTGCAAAGACAAGATACTTAACCTTCAAATTGTTTATTTTTTGCAAATATTAGCTTATTTGGAATTTGATGCCTGCAACATGTTTTAAAAAAAGCTGGCACAAGTGGCAAAAAAGACTGAGAAAGTTGAAGCACGCTCATCAAACACTTATTTGGTTTCTCAGTTCGAACGTTAAATATCTTGTCTCTGCAGTCTATTCAATTGAATACAAGCTGAAAATGATTCGCAAATCATTGTATTCTGTTTTTATATACAATTTAAACAACGTGCCAACTTCACTGGTTTTGGGTTTTGCAATTATCTGGTTGCATTGTGTGTAAATTATTATTATTATTTTTTTTTTTTTCAATTTGTCGCACTTTTATTATTATTATTATTTTGCAATATATAAGACATGCACCTGGGGATAGGTTGATTGGCAACACTAAATTGGCCCTAGTGTGTGAATGTGAGTGTGAATGTTGTCTGTCTATCTGTGTTGGCCCTGCGATGAGGTGGCGACTTGTCCAGGGTGTACCCCGCCTTCTGCCCGATTGTAGCTGAGATAGGCGCCAGCGCCCCCCGCGACCCCAAAAGGGAATAAGTGGTAGAAAATGGATGGATGGATATCATTTTTCTACTTTTTATTCGACTCCTCTTACCGTATTGCTTTTGCACTATCTTGTTCAGCTCATTCATCGTTTATGTTCTTGTTTTTTTTTTTTTTTTGCTCTATGCTTTTTAACCTTTAAATCACTTTGGCTCAATTTTAAAAAATGTTGTAAATGTGCTACATAAATAAAGTTGCCTTGCCAAAAGTGCACGCAGAGTTAACCTTAGGACCCCGCAGTTGTGTCTTTGTCTCCAGCCAGCAAACATTGTTCCATCACCGAAGAAGAGCGGAACCGAAGCGGCGCCTTTCAATAATTCAGGGCGTGGTAATTGGTCCTGTTAATAATGGAGCGAGCACGTCACTCACGCAGAACTATTGCACTTGTTTGGGCGCGCTTTTGTAATCCGCGACTGCGACAAAACTCCTCTTGATTTATATTTAATGGCGCCGTAATTAATGCAAACTACCCGGCAGCTTTATGAATCTCCTCTAATCACCCCGAAAGACATGTTTTATTGTTCCTGCAGGGCGGGGAGCTAAACCCCCCCCCCCCAAAACCCCCCAGCACACTTCAGAAAGGTAATGTTGGGGCTTTGGAGGACTTTAATTGGAGGGCAGCAGAGTGATTCCTCAAGCATGGTCTTTGACAATTATGTTGCCTGGCCACCATTCTTGAAGGGCAAGCAGGCAAACCGGGGCCTGTGGATTAGCTGCAACACGCCGTAGGAAGTCCCTGTCATTCCCTCGAATCAAGCCCAGCGATGCACGCAAATAATACAAAAAAATACATAAATAAATAAATAAATAAAAATCCATCCTGCATATGAGTTGGGAAATTGTGTTAGATGTAAATAGAAACAGAATACAATTATTGGCAAATCCTTTTCAACCCATATTCAGTTGAATGCACTACAAAGACAACATATTTGATGTTCAAACTCATAACCTTTATTGTTTTTTTGCAAATAATAATTTAGTTAGAATTTCATGGCTGCAACACGTGCCAAAGTAGTTGGGAAAGGGCATGTTCACCACTGTGTTACATCACCTTTTCTTTTAACAACACTCAATAAACGTTTGGGAACTGAGGAAACTAATTGTTGAAGCTTTGAAAGTGGAATTCTTTCCCATTCTTGATTTATGTAGAGCTTCAGTCGTTCAATAGTCCGGGGTCTCCGCTGTCGTGTTTTACGCTTCATAATGCACCACACATTTTCGATGGGAGACATGTCTGGACTGCAGGCGGGCCAGGAAAGTACCCGCACTCTTTTTTTTTTACAAAGCCACGCTGTTGTAAAACGTGCTAAACGTGGCTTGGCATTTTCTTACTGAAATAAGCAGGGGCGTCCATGAAAAAGTTGGCGCTTAAATGCAGCATATGTTGTTCCAAAACCTGTATGTACCATTCAGCATTAATGGTGCCTTCACAGATGTGTAAGTTACCCATACCTTGGGCACTGATGCACCCCCATACCATCACAGATGTTGGCTTTTGAACTTTGCGTCGATACCAGTCTGGATGGTTCACTTCCCCTTTGGTCCGGATGACACGATGTCGAATATTTCCAAAAACAATTTGAAATGTGGACTCGTCAGACCACAGAACACTTTTCCACTTTGCATCAGTCCATCTTAGATGATCTCGGGCCCAGAGAAGCCGGCGGCATTTTTGGATGTTGTTGATAAATGGCTTTCGCTTTGCATAGTAGAGCTTTAACTTGCACTTACAGATGTAGCGACAAACTGTATTTAGTGACAGTGGTTTTCTGAAGTGTTCCTGAGCCCATGTGGTGATATCCTTTAGAGATTGATGTCGGTTTTTGACTAAATGCCGTCTGAGGGATCGAAGGTCACGGTTATTCAATGTTGGTATCCGGCCATGCCGCTTACGTGGAGTGATTTCTCCAGATTCTCTGAACCTTTTGATGATATTATGGACCGTAGATGTTGAAATCCCACAATTTCTTGCAATTGCACTTCGAGAAACGTTGTTCTTAAACCGTTTGACTTTTTGCTCACACAGTTGTGGACAAAGGGGTGTACCTCGCCCCATCCTTTCTTGTGAAAGACCGGGCATTTTTCGGGAAGCTGTTTTTATACCCAATCATGGCACCCACCTGTTCCCAATTAGCCTGCACACCTGTGGGATGTTCCAAATAAGTGTTTGATGAGCGTTCTTCAACTTTATCAGTATTACTGCCACCTTTGCCAACTTCTTTGTCACGTGTTGCTGGCATCAAATTATTCAACGTTAATGATTATTTAAAAAAAAAAAATGTTTGTCAGTTTACAAATCATTGTATTTCGTTTATATTTACATCAAACACAATTTCCCAACTCATATGGAAACGGGGTTTGTACAAGTGTTTATTGATTTTTTTTAAAGCGGGAGTCCATGAAGCGTCCTTCAATCAGTCGGTGTGAAAATGTCAGCACCAAACCAGCAGATTGTCACATCCTCTGCCAGGGAGCCGGGGTTCCTTTTCAATGAACATTTTGGGTTTTGGGGTCTTTTGTCAGAGCGCACATTTGAAAATATGGCTCCCCTGTTTTTTTTTTTGCAAAAACACAAATGTTCCACTGACTCACCCTGATTGCTACTCCTGAAAAGCGCACAAAAGGGTGAACATTTGTCAAAGCACACAACCCCCGACTGCAGGCCAGCGCTTTTTCGTTCATGAAAATAAAACAAGAAAAAAAAAACATGGTAGCACGATTATTGGACCACTTAAGTGGAACTGGTAAAGTGTTCACAAAACAACCGAGTGTATATTTTAGGGGTTCAGGCGAATCGCCGCTAAATTTGGCACCCACTTATGTGAGACTGACAAGCAGAACATTTCTATAATCTCACACAAAAATTGCTTGAACTTTATACAGTCATGGTCAAAAGTTTACATACACTTGTAAAAACATCATGTCTTGGCTGTTTTGAGGTTCCAATAATATCTAAAAACTCTTATTTTTTGTGATAGAGTAATTGGAGCAAATACTTGTTGGTCACAATAAACATTCATGAAGTTTGGTCTGAAAATGGGACCAGATCGCTGGGTCAAAAGTATACATTGTGGGGAGGCGGAGCCGACGGTCCGACAGCGAGGCAGGGCACGCCAAAGCCCGGCCCAAAATGGCGACGAAAAAAGCGTGGACTGCGAGCAAGCAGCGAGGCAGGGCGCGCCGGAATCAACCCTGCAAATATTATCAGGTGCGTTGGTCGCCCAGCTGGGTACAATTTAAATCTCCTCTCGCACTGTATAAAAGGGCAGTGCCTGTAAGGAGCCAAAATGAAGCGGATGCTGAACGAGAGCGAAAGAAAGCCACAGGAAGACGAAGATGCACGCGACTGAAAAGGTGGAGCGGCAGGGGAAGCAGGGCACGGCAAGGCTGAAAAGCAACCCGTACAGACTTTTATTATTGAAATATAAAAGAAACTTTAACCTGCGCAAAAATGTCCTTCCTTGGTGGTCCTGAGAACCCGCACGACATACATACAGCAATGTTAATATTTGCTTACATGTCTATTGGCAAGTTTCACTGCAATAAGGCGCTTTTGGTAGCCATCCACAAGCTTCTGGTTGAATTTTTGACCACTCCTCTTGACAAAATTGGTGCAGTTCAGCTAAATTTGTTGGTTTTCTGACATGGACTTGTTTCTTCAGCATTGTCCACACGTTTACGTCAGGACTTTGGGAAGGTCATTCTAAAACCTTAATTGTAGCTTGATTTAGCCATTCCTTTACCACTTTTTTGACCTGTGTTTGGGGTCAATGTACTGTTGGAACACCCAACTGCGCCCAAGACCCAACCTCCGGGATGATGATTTTAGGTTGTCCTGAAGGATTTGGAGGTAATCATCCCTTTTCATTGTCCCATTTATTCTCTGTAAAGCATTAGTTCCATTGACAGCAAAAAAGGGCATAATACCACCACCACCATGCTTGACGGTATGTATGGTGTTCCTGGGATTAAAGGCCCCACCTTTTCTCCTGCCAACATATTGCTGGGTTTTGTGGCAAAACAGGTCAATTTTTGTTTCATCTGACCACAGAACTTTCCTCCAGAAGGTCTTATCTTTGTCCATGTGATGTCAGACATTGGATTTTCCATAAATATGCTACCCTGGAACAATTTTACATGGCCATTATAATGAAAACTTCAACATGGATGCATCTTACAATCAAAGAGCTGGTGTTTGAGATGCACAATACTTAGAGTAAAACACTTTGTAGGACTCAACTATAGACAAGACTGGTACATTCCACTTAATGGCTGAGACGACTTCCTGACTAAGGCAACACAACAGTCGATACACTACTGCTATCTAACATCTTGGAATTGCAACTGCTTGCAAAGTCTACTACAGTGGTCATAAGCCTTTTCGAGCCCGATTATCCTTATATATCAATGTTTACTCTTTACTGTACAAACCCCGTTTCCATATGAGTTGGGAAATTGTGTTAAATGTAAATATAAACGGAATACAATGATTTGCAATTCATCTTCAACCCATATTCAGTTGAATATGCTACAAAGACAACATATTTGATGTTCAAACTGATAAACTTTTTTTTTTTTTTTTTGCAAACAATCATTAACTTTAGATTTTCAATGCCGGCAAACCGTGACAAAGACGTTGGGAAAGGTGGCAATGAATACTGATAAAGTTGAGGAATGCTCATCAAACACTTATTTGGAACATCCCACAGGTGTGCGGGCTAATTGGGAACAGGTGGGTGCCATGATTGGGTATAAAAACAGCTTCCCAAAAAATGCTCAGTCTTTCACAAGAAAGGATGGGGCGAGGTACACCCCTTTGTCCACAACTGCGTGAGCAAATAGTCAAACAGTTTAAGAACAACGTTTCTCAAAGTGCAATTGCAAGACATTTAGGGATTTCAACATCTACGGTCCATAATATCATCAAAAGGTTCAGAGAATCTGGAAAAAAAATCACTCCACACAAGCGGCATGGCCGGAAACCAACATTGAATTTAATCTCTAAAGGATATCACCACATGGGCTCAGGAACACTTCAGAAAACCACTGTCACTAAATACAGTTGGTCGCTACATCTGTAAGTGCAAGTTAAAGCTCTATTATGCAAAGAGAAAGCCATTTATCAACAACATCCAGAAACACAGCTGGCTTCTCTGGGCCCGAGATCATATAAGATGGACTGATGCAAAGTGGAAAAGTGTTCTGTGGTCTGACGAGTCCGCATTTTAAATTGTTTTTGGGAAATATTCGACATCGTGTCATCCGGACCAAAGGGGAAGCGAACCATCCAGACTGTTATCGACGCAAAGTTCAAAAGCCAGCATCTGTGATGGTATGGGGGTGCATTAGTGCCAAAGAGATGGGTAACTTACACATCTGTGAAGGAACCATTAATGCTGAAAAGTACATACAGGTTTTGGAACAACACATGCTGCCATCTAAGTGCCGTTTTTTCATGGACGCCCCTGCTTATTTCAGCAAGACAATGCCAAACCACATTCAGCACGTGTTACAACAGCGTGGCTTCGTAAAAAAAAGAGTGCGGGTACTTTCCTGGCCCGCCTACAGTTCAGACTTGTCTCCCATCAATAATGTGAGGCGCATTATGAAGCGTAAAGTACGACAGCTGAGACCACGGACTGTTGAACGACTGAAGCTCTACATAAAACAAGAATGGGAAAGAATTCCACTTTCAAAGCTTCAACAATTAGTTTCCTCAGTTCCCAAACATTTATTGAGTGTTGTTAAAAGAAAAGGTGATGTAACACAGTGGTGAACATGCCCTTTCCCAACTACTTTGGCACGTGTTGCAGCCATGAAATTCAAAGTTTTTGTTTGCAAAAAAACAATAAAGTTTATGAGTTTGAACATCAAATATGTTGTCTTTGTAGTGCATTCAATTGAATATGGGATGAAAAGGATTTGCAAATCATTGTATTCCGTTTATATTTACATCTGACACAATTTCCCAACTCATATGGAAACGGGGTTTGTAGATAAATCACCACAAACTTTGGAGCAATGTTCACAGACTATTTTTTTGCATGTTAGCTTCCGTTGCAGCGATGATGCTCGTGTTTTAGGATAGTTTTGTTTGATGTTGAATGTTAGAACATTTCCGATGTGTCGCAACATTCAGTCTTAATGAATTGTTGCAGCACGATGATTTTTGAATTTGCGGGGCCGCGGGGTGGATGCTTCGCTGATGGCGCGTCTGTTCTCCTGGTGGGGTTGTCACTCATGTCATATTAATTTTTTTTTTCTAGTATTTTGGCCATCAATCGGTAGGGTCCCAAAGACCGACTGGTGGATCGCGATCAACTGGTTAGCCACCCCTGGTTGGCCACCCCTGGTCTACTATGTAATACAGTACAATAGTTGCAAATGAGACATAAAAAATGACATAAAACAAGCTAACTGGACATAACAGCTCTGGGTAAATTAAAAATTCAAACAATTGAACACATTAAAACGTACACAAAATTGCCAAAAGTGTTCGGCCACCTGCCTTGACTCACATATAAACTTGAAGTGCCATCCCATTCCTAACCCATAAGGTTCAATATGATCTCTATCCACCTTTTGCGGCTATTACAGCTTCAACTCTTCTGGGAAGGCAGTCCACAAGGTTGCGGATTGTGTTTATAGGAGTGTTAGACAAGCCTCCTCTCTTCCTGTTTTTAAATCTCTCCTAAAAACATACTTTTATTCCATGGCTTTTAACACAGAGTGATATCCATCCTGCAATGGCGCCCCTTAATACACCTGCTGTGAACCTGTTTTATTAATTGTATTTATTTATGTTTTTATTGTGTTCTCTTTGTGTTGTGTTTGCTCGGTTCTCGCATTATCTTTTAACCTGTCCATTTTACAGCACTTTGGCTACCCCTGAGGTAAATTTTAAATGTGCTTTATAAATATAGTTGATTTTATTTTATTTGATTTTCCACCATTCTTCCAAAAGCACATCGGTGAGGTCACACACTGATGTTGGCCGGGAAGGCCTGGCTCTCAGTCTCCGGTCTAATTCATCCCAAAGGTGTTCTATCGGGTTCAGGCTAGGACTCTGTGCAGGCCAGTCAAGTTCATCCACACCAGACTCTGCCATCCATGGCTTTATGGACTTTTATGCACAAGGTGGCATCCTATGACAGTTCCACGCTGGAAATCACTGAGAGCGTCCAATCCTTTCACAAATGTTTGTAGAAACAGTCTCCACGCCTAAAGTGCTTGATTTTATACACCTGTGGCCGGGCCAAGTGATTAGGACACCTGATTCTGATCATTTGGAAGGGTGGCCAAATACTTTTGGCAATACAGTGTACTAAAGCAGTGGTCCCCGACCACCGGGCTGCAGCCCGGTACCTCGCCGTGGCCCGATTGGTACCGGCCTGTGCTTTATAAATAAAGTTGATTTGATTTTCCACCATTCTTCCAAAAGCGCATCGGTGAGGTCACACGCTGATGTTGGCCGAGAAGGCCTGGCTCTCAGTCTCCGGTCTAATTCATCCCAAAGATGTTCTAGCAGGTTCAGGCTAGGACTATGTGCAGGCCAGTCAAGTTCATCCACACCAGACTCTGCCATCCATGGCTTTATGGACTTTTATTCACAAGGTGGCATCCTATGACAGTTCCACGCTCGAAATCACTGAGAGCGGCCAATCCTTTCACAAATGTTTGTAGAAACAGTCTCCACGCCTAAAGTGCTTGATTTTATACACCTGTGGCCGGGCGAAGTGATTAGGACACCTGATTCTGATCATTTGGAAGGGTGGCCAAATACTTTTGGCAATACAGTGTACTAAAGCAGTGGTCCCCGACCACCGGGCTGCAGCCCGGTACCTCGCCGTGGCCCGATTGGTACCGGGCTGTGCTTTATAAATAAAGTTGATTTTATTTTCCACCATTCTTCCAAAAGCGCATCGGTGAGGTCACACGCTGATGTTGGCCGAGAAGGCCTGGCTCTCAGTCTCCGGTCTAATTCATCCCAAAGGTGTTCTACCGGGTTCAGGCTAGGACTCTGTGCAGGCCAGTCAAGTTCATCCACACCAGACTCTGCCATCCATGGCTTTATGGACTTTTATGCACAAGGTGGCATCCTATGACAGTTCCACGCTGGAAATCACTGAGAGCGTCCAATCCTTTCACAAATGTTTGTAGAAACAGTCTCCACGCCTAAAGTGCTTGATTTTATACACCTGTGGCCGGGCCAAGTGATTAGGACACCTGATTCTGATCATTTGGAAGGGTGGCCAAATACTTTTGGCAATACAGTGTACTAAAGCAGTGGTCCCCGACCACCGGGCTGCAGCCCGGTACCTCGCCGTGGCCCGATTGGTACCGGGCTGTGCTTTATAAATAAAGTTGATTTGATTTTCCACCATTCTTCCAAAAGCGCATCGGTGAGGTCACACGCTGATGTTGGCCGAGAAGGCCTGGCTCTCAGTCTCCGGTCTAATTCATCCCAAAGATGTTCTAGCAGGTTCAGGCTAGGACTCTGTGCAGGCCAGTCAAGTTCTTCAACACCAGACTCTGCCATCCATGGCTTTATGGACTTTTATGCACAAGGTGGCATCCTATGACAGTTCCACGCTCGAAATCACTGAGAGCGGCCAATCCTTTCACAAATGTTTGTAGAAACAGTCTCCACGCCTAAAGTGCTTGATTTTATACACCTGTGGCCGGGCCAAGTGATTAAGACACCTGATTCTGATCATTTGGAAGGGTGGCCAAATACTTTTGGCAATACGGTGTACTAAAGCAGTGGTCCCCGACCAGCGGGCTGCAGCCCGGTACCTCGCCGTGGCCCGATTGGTACCGGGCTGTGCTTTATAAATAAAGTTGATTTGATTTTCCACCATTCTTCCAAAAGCGCATCGGTGAGGTCACACGCTGATGTTGGCCGGGAAGGCCTGGCTCTCAGTCTCCGGTCTAATTCATCCCAAAGGTGTTCTATCGGGTTCAGGCTAGGACTCTGTGAAGGCTAGTCAAGTTCATCCACACCAGACTCTGCCATCCATGGCTTTATGGACTTTTATGCACAAGGTGGCATCCTATGACAGTTCCACGCTGGAAATCACAGAGAGCGTCCAATCCTTTCACAAATGTTTGTAGAAACAGTCTCCACGCCTAAAGTGCTTGATTTTATACACCTGTGGCCGGGCCAAGTGATTAGGACACCTGATTCTGATCATTTGGAAGGGTGGCCAAATACTTTTGGCAATACAGTGTACTAAAGCAGTGGTCCCCGACCACCGGGCCGCAGCCCGGTACCTCGCCGTGGCCCGATTGGTACCTGCCTGTGCTTTATAAATAAAGTTGATTTGATTTTCCACCATTCTTCCAAAAGCGCATCGGTGAGGTCACACGCTGATGTTGGCCGAGAAGGCCTGGCTCTCAGTCTCCGGTCTAATTCATCCCAAAGATGTTCTAGCAGGTTCAGGCTAGGACTCTGTGCAGGCCAGTCAAGTTCATCCACACCAGACTCTGCCATCCATGGCTTTATGGACTTTTATGCACAAGGTGGCATCCTATGACAGTTCCACGCTGGAAATCACTGAGAGCGTCCAATCCTTTCACAAATGTTTGTAGAAACAGTCTCCACGCCTAAAGTGCTTGATTTTATACACCTGTGGCCGGGCCAAGTGATTAGGACACCTGATTCTGATCATTTGGAAGGGTGGCCAAATACTTTTGGCAATACAGTGTACTAAAGCAGTGGTCCCCGACCACCGGGCTGCAGCCCGGTACCTCGCCGTGGCCCGATTGGTACCGGCCTGTGCTTTATAAATAAAGTTGATTTGATTTTCCACCATTCTTCCAAAAGCGCATCGGTGAGGTCACACGCTGATGTTGGCCGAGAAGGCCTGGCTCTCAGTCTCCGGTCTAATTCATCCCAAAGATGTTCTAGCAGGTTCAGGCTAGGACTATGTGCAGGCCAGTCAAGTTCATCCACACCAGACTCTGCCATCCATGGCTTTATGGACTTTTATTCACAAGGTGGCATCCTATGACAGTTCCACGCTCGAAATCACTGAGAGCGGCCAATCCTTTCACAAATGTTTGTAGAAACAGTCTCCACGCCTAAAGTGCTTGATTTTATACACCTGTGGCCGGGCGAAGTGATTAGGACACCTGATTCTGATCATTTGGAAGGGTGGCCAAATACTTTTGGCAATACAGTGTACTAAAGCAGTGGTCCCCGACCACCGGGCTGCAGCCCGGTACCTCGCCGTGGCCCGATTGGTACCGGGCTGTGCTTTATAAATAAAGTTGATTTTATTTTCCACCATTCTTCCAAAAGCGCATCGGTGAGGTCACACGCTGATGTTGGCCGAGAAGGCCTGGCTCTCAGTCTCCGGTCTAATTCATCCCAAAGGTGTTCTACCGGGTTCAGGCTAGGACTCTGTGCAGGCCAGTCAAGTTCATCCACACCAGACTCTGCCATCCATGGCTTTATGGACTTTTATGCACAAGGTGGCATCCTATGACAGTTCCACGCTGGAAATCACTGAGAGCGTCCAATCCTTTCACAAATGTTTGTAGAAACAGTCTCCACGCCTAAAGTGCTTGATTTTATACACCTGTGGCCGGGCCAAGTGATTAGGACACCTGATTCTGATCATTTGGAAGGGTGGCCAAATACTTTTGGCAATACAGTGTACTAAAGCAGTGGTCCCCGACCACTGGGCCGCAGCCCGGTACCTCGCCGTGGCCCGATTGGTACCGGGCTGTGCTTTATAAATAAAGTTGATTTGATTTTCCACCATTCTTCCAAAAGCGCATCGGTGAGGTCACACGCTGATGTTGGCCGGGAAGGCCTGGCTCTCAGTCTCCGGTCTAATTCTTCCCAAAGGTGTTCTATCGGGTTCAGGCTAGGACTCTGTGCAGGCCAGTCAAGTTCATCCACACCAGACTCTGCCATCCATGGCTTTATGGACTTTTATGCACAAGGTGGCATCCTATGACAGTTCCACGCTGGAAATCACGGAGAGCGGCCAATCCTTTCACAAATGTTTGTAGAAACAGTCTCCACGCCTAAAGTGCTTGATTTTATACACCTGTGGCCGGGCCAAGTGATTAGGACACCTGATTCTGATCATTTGGAAGGGTGGCCAAATACTTTTGGCAATACAGTGTACTAAAGCTGTGGTCCCCTACCACCGGGCTGCAGCCCGGTACCGGGCCGTGGCCCGATTGGTACCGGGCCGCAGAATTTTTTTTTATTAATTTATATTGAATAAAAAATATATATATATATGAATAAATAAAATTAAAAAAAAACTTTTTTTTTTTGTTAAATCAACATAAAAAACACAATATAAACTTACAATTAGTGCACCAACCACAAAAAACTCCCTTTTTCATGACAAAGAAAAAAAAAAAAGAATAAATAAAAAAAAAAAAAAGATCCCACCCCAGCCCCGCCGGGCCGCGGGAAAAATTATTAGGAGTTGACCGGTCCGCGGATACAAAAAGGTTGGGGACCACTGTACCAAAGTAGCGTGTCAGTTTGATTGTGAAAGTCACCCACTCCTACTGAACAGGGATATTTTCCACGAGAAGTCGTCCATAATAAGCAACCTTGAGGCAATTTTGTCTCGCAAAACTCCCGCATTAGGATGGCAAAGATTACCAATGTTGTTAACCTGCAAAAACTTTCCAACTCTCCATTTTCTTGCTGAAATGGAAAGTTAACCGGGTTATAAAAACACCACTGAGTGAGTGCAAAGGAGTTTTTTTTTTTCCCTCTCCCTCCAAATGTGTGTTTATAAGTGATGACAACAAATGGTAATGTGGGGAACACGGCACGGGAGACCTGGCCCCCGCCCCCCCGCCCCCCCGGGGATCCCGAAAGCCGCTAGACCGCGTCTGCGAGCGATTAAAGCCAATAAAGGTTAACAACTAGGACGACCTTTTACCTCCTCACGTGAGGGTCAGTGATGGACGACTTTGTGCTCTCAGACTTTTTGCTCCCACTAACAACTCTTTCTTCCATTTACTCCATCTTACAGGGAGATTGCTTGGCTCTCGTAGGAAAATAAACAAGCGACCTTTAAGCAGGAGAGTGAAAGTAGTTTGTTTTTTTTCCCCCTCCGAAAATAACTAGTGCGAGGCGTAAACATGTCATGTGTGTTGGACGCCGTGACAAACTCGAGGCATCAAGCACTTCTGCAGCCTTGAGACCATGACTCAAAACCGCTGTTCAACTTCCACCTGAAGAAGACTTTTAGCTCCTCAAAAAAACCCTGCCTACCGTATTTCCTTGAATTGCTAATTAATTTAAAACCTCTTCTCACTCCGGCGTTTACCAAAGGCATGCGGTAAATTTTGGCCTGCGCTTATACATTTGAGTGTGATGTAAATATACCATCATGAAAAGCGTTATGGTCTTCCCTTTACTTATAAATGAAGTCCATGCGCAGCTCCTTTTGATCAAAAGCATCGATAACTTGTTTATAGAAGTCTTCCTTATCTTTCTTCAGATTTAAGAGTCTCTCTGTCTCGATGGAGATATTCCATTATTACCTCCTGCTTCGATTGAAAGTCCAGTTTAGAAAACTGTTTTATTTTCGATATGTAATCCTCCATGTTAAAAGTGCAAGCGGGAGGAAAAAACAAACGCTTGCTGCTTGTTGTCACTTCTTCTGCAGCCGAGTAGTCGCAAGAAGGATCACTAGCGCCCTCTACTACCAGGAGGCGGGAGTCATTTAATGACTCATATTTGACACACGCAGCTACGGTATATGAATAAAACATAGCTGCTTACAGTTCTTTTTAGCATATTCAATAGCTTGGACCCTAAATCCTACTGAATAGCTCTTAATCTTCTTCCCTTTATGCGATTTCAAATGATTGAAATCAGCCTCCTCCATTTTGAAACTGATGACAGGTGAAGTGTCACTCGTGACGTGACAAGTTTGACCCGGCGGAATTTCTAGGCATATGCTAATTATTTTGCGAAACAAGTTTAACCCGGCGGAAATTCTAGACATGCGCTAATAAAAACAATATTTTTCTAAACAAGTTTGACCCGGCAGTAATTCTAGTCAGGCGCATACTATATACCCGGCGGAAATTAAAGGAAATACGGTATTTTCTTGTCATATTCCCAAAAGTCTAAGTGTTTTAAATGTCCATTAACACCACCCTCTTCATGGACAACGGTGTTATTTTTAGGGCTTCGCTACACGTCTTGAAATTGATTATAACGGTGCGTTAAATCGGTTTTATCTAGTTACATTCTAAGTGAAGTGCTAATACTCCGTCCATACTTGCCAACCTTGAGATCTCCGAATTCGTGAGATGCAGCTTCCCGGAAGAGTTAGTATTGCAAGGGAATTCTGGGTATTTGTTCTGTTGTGTTACGGTGAGGATGTTCTCCCGGAATGTGTTTCCTCATTCTTGTTTGGTGTGGGTTCACAGTGCGGCCACATATTTGTTAAAGTTTTTTGTACGGCCACCCTCAGTGTGACCTGTATGGCTGTTGACCAAGTATACGTTGCATTCACTTGTGTGTGTTTAAAAGCTGCATACATTATGTGACTGTTTGTACGGAGTAAAAGCGGACGTGACGACAGGTTGTAGAGGACGGTAAAAACAGTGCCTTAAAGGCACGCCCCCAATATTGTTGTCCGGTTGGAAATCGGTATAAATTCGGGAGAATGGTTGCCCCGGGAGATTTTCGGGAGGGGGACTGAAATTCGCAAGTCTCCCGGGAAAATTTGGGAGGGTTGGCAAGTATGACTCCAGTCACAAGGCAACACTCACATGGAAACAGGAGTTCAGAATATTCAAAGAGAAATAAATGACTAAATAACATTAACACATTTACACTCATAGTGAAATGAAAGGATGCAGAGTTAAATTTTTTTACATAGATTTTTGAAAATTATTCATCTATTTCAAATCGTTATGGATAAATAATCAAATGTGAATTAGTTATTTAGATTATACAACGTGACTTTTCTTTGTTGTGGCCGCTAACACAGGTTTGACTGTACTTTGAGCAGTATTTGTATTCAGTCACATGTCTTCTTCCCGGAAGTGAAAAACTGTGGAGCCAAGACATGTGAACTCTCTGAGGCCATGTCTACATTAAGCCGGATAACTCCTTAAACGAAATAGAATCAATCAATCAAAGTTTATTTATATAGCCCTAAATCACCAGTGTCTCAAAGGGCTGCACAAGCCACAACGACATCCCTGGCTCAAGAAAAAACCTCAACCCAATAATTATTTTTAGCCACACTAACCCAGCGTTTAAGGTTACCCTCCTTGGATAATTGTTTACACCGGTAAGTGCGCCGTGGTTTTCTTAAATCTCCGGCTCTTAGCTTTGCAAATACACACACACACATATATATATATATATATATATATATATATATATATATATGTATATATATATATATATATATATATATATATATATATATATATATATATGTATATATATATATATATATATATATTACTTACACGAACAAACTACAACAAAAGGTAAACAGAAGGCGCGCACGAGGGCGGAGAACAAACTAGACTACTGAAAACAAAAACTAGCACAAAGGCATGAAACACAAAACTCAATAACTGTGACTAAAAAAAACCCCCAAAAACTTACGTGGCATGGACAGAACAATAAAACAGCAATGGCATGGCATGAAGGCAGTTGAGGAATATGAAAAGTCTCCAGGATGACTTCCTGGCAACTTGCGGTTTAAAAAATAGACATGATCATTAAAAACAGGTGTGAGAAATGAAGACAGGGGCGTGACATGAAGACAAGGTGAAAATTAATGAGTTGGCATGGTAACACTCCTCTCTGAGCTGCCACCTTATCGTGGTAGAGGAGTTAGCGTGTCCCAATGATCCTAGGAGCTATGTTGTCCGGGGGCTTTATGCCCCCTGGTAGGGTCTCCCAAGGCAAACAGGTTCTAGGTGAGATATCAGACAAAGAGCAGCTCGAAGACCTTTATGAAGAAGAAAAAGCATGGACCCAGATTTCCCTCGCCCAGACGCGGGTCACTGGGGTCTCCCTCTGGAGCCAGGCCCGGAGGTGGGGCACGATGGCGAGCGCCTGGTGGCCGGGCCTGTTCCCATGGGGCCCGGCCGGGCACAGCCCGAAGAGGCAACGTGGGTCACCCCTCCAATGGGCTCACCACCCATAGCAGGGGCCATAGAGGTCGGGTGCATTGTGAGCTGGGCGACAGCCGAAAGCAGGGCACTTGGCAGTCTGATCCTCGGCTACAGAAGCTAGCTCTCGGGACGTGGAACGTCACCTCACTGGGGGGGGAAAGAGCCTGAGCTAGTGCGCGAAGTCGAGAAGTTCCGGCTGGATATAGTCGGACTCACTTCGACGCACAGTAAGGGCTCTGGAACCACTTCTCTCGAGAGGGATTGGACCCTCTTCCAAACTGGCGTTGCCGGCAGTGAGAGGCGACGGGCTGGGGTGGCAATTCTTGTTTCCCCCCGGCTCAAAGCCTGCACGTTGGAGTTTAACCCGGTGGACGAAAGGGTAGCCTCCCTCTGCCTTCGGGTGGGGGGGCTTGTCCTGACTGTTGTTTGTGCTTACGCACCAAACAGCAGTTCAGAGTATGCACCCTTTTTGGGAGCACTCGAGGGAGTACTGGAAAGTGCTCCCCCGGGTGATTCCCTTGTCCTACTGGGAGACTTCAACGCTCATGTTGGCAACGTCAGTGAAACCTGGAGAGGCGTGATTGGGAAGAATGGCCGCCCGGATCTGAACCCGAGTGGTGTTTTGTTATTGGACTTTTGTGCTCGTCACAGTTTGTCCATAACAAACACCATGTTCAAACATAAGGGTGTCCATATGTGCACTTGGCACCAGGACACCCTAGGCCGCAGTTCCATGATCGACTTTGTAGTTGTGTCATCGGATTTGCGGCCTCATGTTTTGGACACTCGGGTGAAGAGAGGGGCAGAGCTTTCTACCGATCACCATCTTGTGGTGAGTTGGCTGCGATGTGGCGGGGGGGGGGGGGGGGCTGATCGGAGCTGTGGCCGCAAGGTAGTTGGTGCTTGTCGGGGCGGCAATCCTAAAACCCCTTGGTGGACACCAGCGGTGAGGGATGCCGTCAAGCTGAAAAAGGAGTCCTATCGGGTCCCTTTGGCTCATAGGACTCCGGAGAAAGTGGACAGGTACCGACAGGCCAAGCGGTGTGCAGCTTCAGCGGTCGCGGAGGCAAAAACTCGGACATGGGAGGGGTTCGGGGAAGCCATGGAAAACGACTTCCAGACGGCTTCGAAGCGATTCTGGACCACCGTCCACCGCCTCAGGAAGGGGAAGCAGTGCACGATCAACACCGTGTATGGTGCGGATGGTGTTCTGCTGACCTCAACTGCGGATGTTGTGGATAGGTGGAAGGAATACTTCGAAGACCTCCTCAATCCCACCAACACGTCTTCCTATGAGGAAGCAGTGCCTAAGGAATCTGTGGTGGACTCTCCTATTTCTGGGGCTGAGGTCGCTAAGGTAGTTAAAAAGCTCCTCGGTGGCAAGGCCCCAGGGGTGGATGAGGTCCGCCCGGAGTTCCTTAAAGCTCTGGATGGTGTGGGGCTGTCTTGGTTGACAAGACTCTGCAGCATCGCGTGGACATCAGGGGCGGTACCTCTGGATTGGCAGACCGGGGTGGTGGTCCCTCTCTTTAAGAAGGGGGACCGGAGGGTGTGTTCCAACTATCATGGGATCACACTCCTCAGCCTTCCCGGTAAGGTTTATTCAGGTGTACTGGAAAGGAGGCTACGCCGGAAAGTTGAACCTCGGATTCAGGAGGAACAGTGTGGTTTTCGACCTGGTCGTGGAACTGTGGACCAGCTCTATACTCTCGGCAGGGTTCTTGAGGGTGCATGGGAGTTTACCCAACCAGTCTACATGTGCTTTTTGGACTTGGAGAAGGCATTCGACCGTGTCCCTCGGGAAGTCCTGTGGGGAGTGCTCAGAGAGTATGGGGTGCCGGACTGTGTTATTGTGGCGGTCCGCTCCCTGTACGATCAGTGCCAGAGCTTGGTCCGCATTGCCGGCAGTAAGTCGGACACGTTTCCAGTTAGGGTTGGACTCCGCCAAGGCTGTCCTTTGTCACCGATTCTGTTCATAACTTTTATGGACAGAATTTCTAGGCGCAGTCAAGGCGTTGAGGGGTTCCAGATTGGTGACCGCAGGATTAGGTCTCTGCTTTTTGCAGATGATGTGGTCCTGATGGCTTCATCTGACCGGGATCTTCAGCTCTCACTGGATCGGTTCGCAGCCGAGTGTGAAGCGGCCGGAATGAGAATCAGCACCTCCAAGTCCGAGTCCATGGTTCTCGCCCGGAAAAGGGTGGAATGCCATCTCCGGGTTGGGGAGGAGACCCTGCCCCAAGTGGAGGAGTTCAAGTACCTAGGAGTCTTGTTCACGAGTGAGGGAAGAGTGGATCGTGAGATCGACAGGCGGATCGGTGCGGCGTCTTCAGTAATGCTGACGTTGTACCGATCCGTTGTGGTGAAGAAGGAGCTGAGCCGGAAGGCAAAGCTCTCAATTTACCGGTCGATCTACGTTCCCATCCTCACCTATGGTCATGAGCTTTGGGTCATGACCAAAAGGATAAGATCACGGGTACAAGCAGCCGAAATGAGTTTCCTCCGCCGTGTGGCGGGGCTCTCCCTTAGAGATAGGGTGAGAAGCTCTGCCATCCGGGAGGAACTCAAAGTAAAACTGCTGCTCCTCCACATCAATAGGGGCCAGAAGAGGTGGTTCGGGCATCTGGTCAGGATGCCACCCGAACACCTCCCTAAGGAGGTGTTTAGGGCACGTCCAACTGGTAGGAGGCCACGGGGAAGACCCAGGACACGTTGGGAAGACTATGTCTCCCGGCTGGCCTGGGAATGCCTCGCGATCATCATTATCACAGTAAAAAAAAAGTACTCCTACAAACTTGTAACCAAGTCTTATTTGAAAACATTCAATGCAATAAAAAAATAGCCAGGCAATGTACTTTTCTTGGCAGAATAGATAAAGCCGAATCTGATTTAATAACAGTGTTTTGGCTACTTTGGAGCCATGTTGTTTTTATGTCAGTGTTTAATTAAGTTTAACTTGTAAAAGTTTAATATCAATCACTCTAAGAGAGCACAGGCTCGAGGTTTAGCTCAGACAGTAATGTGTTCATGCAAGTTTACATTGAGGAACGTTTTTTTGTTCTTTTTAATGGAGAAAGACGTTAACATCTCTTATTTTCATGTCAGCATTTTATCTAAAATTGGTCATACTAACCTTGGAAAGCTTTACCAGAAAAAAACAAAACGAGCCAAATTCCAGCGTGTGACTGTAGCTGACTGACGGATGGTTGGCGGAGCCTTATTTTAAGATGTGTAGCGAAGCCTTAGAAAGTCACGATGAGGTCATGAAAACGTTTTTAAGAACTTCAAAAGGCATTGCGGCGGCATTCCCTGGGCTCCGTGCGTCGAGTTCAGTACCACAGAATCAGCTAATTAAATATCCAAACACAGTGTTACTGTTCAAACTGTTCGTCATGTGACAGAGGCCACAAATATTAAATGTACCATATTTTCCAGACTTTAGAGCCACACCCACTAAATTCTAGGGAAAAAATATTTTCTTAACATTAACAGAAACCGGACTATAAGCCACGTATTCATCTTACAAAATTAGTTATTTACTTATAAGTGAAGTGAATTATATTTATATAGCACTTTTCTCTAGTGACTCAAAGCGCTTTACATAGTGAAACCCAATATCTAAGTTACATCTAAACCAGTGTGGGTGGCACTGGGAGCAGGTGTGTAAAGTGTCTTGCCCAAGGACACAACGGCAGTGACTAGGATGGCGGAAGCGGGAATCGAACCTGCAACCCTTAAGTTGCTGGCACAGCCCCTCTACCAACCGAGCTATGCCGCCCCAAATAAATCATTTATTGTTTCTGAACAATGTCTAACAGGGCAGTAAAACGACGGATCATACAAAACAGAAGTCATCGTCATGGACCTACTAGCTGCTGAAGCTTGCTCTCCAATCAGCTAAACAGACTCAATAACTCCACGGTGACTTTTGGGTGAATTTACTGAGGAATTTGTGAAACTGAAACAATACAACGAATGGACACTTGTAAACATGTTAGCATCTTTGCTAACATTTTTCTGAAAATTACTTTAAAAAGTAATTATAGTGACTTACCAAAAAAAAAGTAATTTAATTAAATTACTCGTTAACAAATGTAAATACCAGAGAAGGTCATCAATACATTAATTTAAAAACAACATAAATACTGATAAAGTTGAGGAATGCTCATCAAACACTTATTCGGAACATCCCACAGCTGTGCAGGCTAATTGGGAACAGGTGGGTGCCATGATTGGGTATAAAAACAGCTTCCATGAAATGCTAAGTAATTCACAAACAAGGATGGGGTGAGGGTCACCACTTTGTAGAGGTGGCGACTTGTCCAGGGTGTACCCCGCCTTCCGCCCGATTGTAGCTGAGATAGGCGCCAGCGCCCCCCGCGAGCCCAAAAGGGAATAAGCGGTAGAAAATGGATGGATGGATGGATCTTCAAATATCTGGCATGTGCAGTTGAGAGACGTTACATACGAGAGGACAGTGTGTGTTCTTTTAAAAGGCGGGGCCTGTTGCCTAGTGACGTCATCCAAGGTTTTGTGTTTTGTTTGTATTTGTCAGCTTTGGCAGTTAGCAGAGGGAGCATGTCGGCTCTGACGCCAGCTCTTTGAATATTTTCACCGGATTGTGTCACCTTTGTTTAATGAAAGAGATTGAATGCGCTCCCATGGCTGCCACATAATCTTGTCAACAAACGGTGTATTGCTTGGATGGCGAGCTTGTCACTTCATGGATTTGTTGTTCATGATTATTCCCATTGTGTGCGTATTTTCTCTGCTGTGTCGGTGCGATGTCGCTTCTCCCTGTTTGGTAGCAAGTATATTTTAGCAGGATGCTGCTTGCTGCTTTCACTAGTAAAACTAAAAAATGTAAATATAAACGGAATACAAGGATTTGCAAATCCTTTTCAACCCATATTCAGTTGAATGCACTACAAAGACAGCATATTTGATGTTCAAACTCATAAACTTAATTTTTTTTCAAATAATAATTAACTTAGAATTTCATGGCTGCAACACGTGCCAAAGTAGTTGGGAAAGGGCATGTTCACCACTGTGTTACATCACCTTTTTCTTTTAACAACACTCAATAAACGTTTGGGAACAGAGGAAACTAATTGTTGAAGCCTTGAAAGTGGAATTCTTACCCATTCTTGTTTGATGTAGAGCTTCAGTCGTTCAAAAGTCCGGGGTCTCTGCTGTTTTATTTTACGCTTCATAATGCGCCACACATTTTTGATGGGAGAAAAGTCTGGACTGCAGGCGGGCCAGGAAAGTACCCGCACTCTTCAACACCAAGCAACGCTGTTGTAACACGTGGCTTGGCATTGTCCTGCTGAAATAAGCAGGGGCGTCCATGATAACGTTGCTTGGATGACAACATGTGTTGCTCCAAAACTTGTATGGACCTTTCAGCATTAATGGTTATTTTCCTCTTTGTTCTGGAGGACACCACGTCCACAGTTTCCAAATATAATTTGAAATGTGGACTCGTCAGACCACAGAACACTTTTCCACTTTGCATGAGTCCATCTTAGATGAGCTCGGGCCCAGCGAAGCCGGTGGCGTTTCTGGGTGTTGTTGATAAATGGGTTTAGCTTTGCATAGTAGAGTTTTAACTTGCACTTACAAATGTAGCGACCAACTGTAGTTACTGACAGTGGTTTTATGTTCCTTAGCCCATGTGGGGATATCCTTTACACCCTGATGTCGGTTTTTGTTTCAGTACCGCCTGAGGGATCAAAAGTTCGTAATATCGTCGCTTACTTGCAGTTATTTATCCAGATTCTCTCAACCTTTTGATGATTTTACGAACCGTAGATGGTAAAATCCCTAAGTTCCTTGCAATAGCTCGTTAAGAAATGTTCTAAAACTGTTCGACAATTTGCTTACAAAGTGGTGACCCTCCCCCCATCCTTGTTTGTGAATTACTTAGCATTTCATGGAAGCTGCTTTTATACCCAATCATGGCACCCACCTGTTCCCAATTAGCCTGCACACCTGTGAGATGATCCATATAAGTGTTTGATGAGCATTCATCAACTGTATCAGTATTTATTGCAACCTTTCCCAAGTTCTGTGTCACGTGTTGCTGGCATCAAATTCTAAAGTTAATGGTTGTTTGCGAAAAAAAATAAAAAATGTGTTTATCAGTTTAAACATTAAAATATGTTGTCTTTGTAGCATATTCAACTGAAAATGTGTTGAAAATGATTTGCAAATCATTGTATTCTGTTTATATTTACATCTAACACCATTTCCCAACTCAAAAGGAAACGGGGTTTGTAGTTGGGAAAGGGCATGTTCACCACTGTGTTACATAACCTTTTCTTTTAACAACACTCAATAAACGATGCCCAAATATGCGGTCCTCTCCAAGGTTTCTCATAGTCATTCACATCCACGTCCCACTGGGATGAGTTTTTCCTTGCCCTTATGTGTGCTCTGTACCGTGGATGTCGTTGTGGCTTGTGCAGCCCTTTGAGACACTTGTGATTTAGGGCTATATAAATAAACATTGATTGATTGATAAACACTGGCCCTGCGATTTTTTGATTGATTGGTTGAAACTTTTATTAGTATATTGCACAGTACAGTACATATTCCGTACAATTGACCACTAAATGGTAACACCCGAAAAAGTTTTTCAACTTTTTTAAGTTGGGGTCCACTTTAATCAATTCAAGGTAATTGACGATGAGGTGGCAACTTGTCCAGGGTGTACGCCGCCTTCCGCCCGATTGTAGCTGAGATAGGCACCAGCGCCCCCGTGACCTAAAAGGTAATAAGTGGTAGAAAATGGATGGATGGATGATTGAAAAACATTGAGTTTTAGAAATTATTGGAAAAATCTAGCCGCACGGTTTTATAAGCCGCAGGGTTCAAAATGCAGGGAAAGAAGAAGTCTGGAATTGACGGTGCTTGTTAAATAAAACCTCTGACTTGTTTTTAATGACTACCTCGGCCTCTTACGCTACTGCATTTCAATGTTGGTCGTTTCTTCGGTACCTGGAGAGTTAGGTGTTTTCTCAGATGCTACTTGGAGACAGAAGTAGACCTTAGACTTAAAAGCCCTACTGAAACCCACTACTACCGACCACGCAGTCTGACAGTTTATACATCAATGATGAAATATTAACATTGCAACACATGCCAATACGGCCTTTTTAGTTTAATAAATTGAAATTTTAAATTCCCGCGGAGTTTCTTGTTGAAAACGACGCGGAATGATGACGCGTGCGCGTGACGTCTCGGGTTGGAGGGGACATATAAGCCCAGCACCACACACGTCGAAAAGTCGTCTCTTTTCATTGCATAATTACACAGTAATTTGGACATCTGTGTTGCAATTTGTTCAATTAATAATGGAGACGTCAAAGAAGAATGCTGTTGGTGGAAAGCGGTGGATTGCAGCTGTCTTTAGCACCGAAACACAGCCTGTGTTTCTTTGTTTGTTGTGAAGCTTTAACACAGAGCGGTCAAGCGAACATCAACCAGCAAGTTTTGGGATGGGAAAAATTGTGATATTAAGTCGGGGACTTCAGTGGATTATGCAACCTCATCCTGCAGCTCAAAAAGGCAGCTGTGATCTTGGCTCCCTGGCTTCTCTCAGAGACACTGGCGTTTACAGCAGCCATCCGACTTCTAGGTATGACTTCATATTCTCACTAAAATACTATTAATAAATAAATGGGTTGTACTTCTATAGCGCTTTTCTACCTTCAAGGTACTCAAAGCGCTTTGACACTACTTCCACATTTACCCATTCACACACACATTCACACACTGATGGAGGGAGCTGCCATGCAAGGCGCTAACCAGCACCCATCTATTAACACAATAAGCGCAGATAAGGGATTTTCCAGAATTATATAGTAAATGTGTCTAATTACATCTGAAACTCACCCACTGCCGTCGCCTTTTTTTTTGTGTGCTTCACTCTAACTTTCCTCATCCACAAATCCTTCATCCTCGCTCAAATTAATGGGGAAATCGTCGCTTTCTCGGTCCGAATCGCTCTTACTGCTGGTGAAGTGAAGTGAAGTGAATTATATTTATATAGCGCTTTTTCTCTAGTGACTCAAAGCGCTTTACATAGAGGAACCCAATTGTGGAGAGACGGAGCCGACAGCAGGTTAGGACGGACAGCGGTCCTGCCCAAGATGGCGGCCAGGAGGCGGAGCATGCAGCGGAGCGGAGAGGCGGGGCACGCATGGAGCGACACCGCAGCCATCAGAGTCAGGTGCGTAAACCACACACCTGCTCTCAATCCCTGCATCTGCTCCTACAGTTTAAAAGGGGAGACAATGTGAGGATGTGAGGAGCCCTACAACCCGTGATGTCACGCGCACATCCTCTGCAACTTCCGGTACAGGCGAGGCTTTTTTATTAGCGACCAAAAGTTGCGAATTTTATCGTCGATGTTTTCTACTAAATCCTTTCAGCAAAAATATGGCAATATCGCGAAATGACCAAGTATGACACATAGAATGGACCTGCTATCCCCGTTTAAATAAGAAAATCTCATTTCGGTAGGCCTTTAAATTGTTATAAATAAGCGTTATTTGGTCACGGATGCTCCGCAGCGTCAACCAAATTGTTGTCTCCCTGCAATAGGTAGCAGGTCGGCACAAACAAAGTACAACGTTGCTATCAAAAGTCTAATTATGCAAAGCAGACACCGCAGGCGGGACAAGTTGGCTGGCTTGTTTTGGAGGAAAAAGTGCAAAACCTATGATTGATAGATGGATGGAAAGAAGAGTGGTTGGTCATTTACAAGAGAGACAGAGTCACCCTTTGAGGTTGTGTGTGTGTGTGTGTGTGTGTGTGTGTTCTGTATCACATCTGCCTGCACAACAGTGACCCCTGGTGGACAGCAACAGTTGAAAGAGAATAAGAAGTTGCATGTTCCCCTCTTTGCTGACTGATGATGATGATGTCATGTGACTTATTTCCATTGCACCTCATTTGCATGTTCCACACCGGCGTTGTCCTCCCACGCCACTCCACAGCTGGAAGCACAAAAGGTGTCACGAGTGCAGCAAAACCTTCTGTGCAAATCAACCGCAGCCGCGCCAGGACTGAGAAAAGAATTTGTGCCAAGACGTCGCCCGCTTTATTACGTTTATGCTAAATTCCCGCCGCCGACGCTTAGGTTTGCAGCGGGGGGGGGAAGGCGGCCCCCACTAATCATCGGCTTTTTGCCCCCCGACTTTCTTCGCCGACCCGCTCTTTCATCAGCGTGCCCTTCCTGTTGCGCAAAGATTTATGCAGACCTTAGGACCGCCATGCATTATGTATGCCCCAGGATGACTATATCGCTATTAATAAATAAAATGGTGAGCCGTCATCCTCGCTAAATGTGCTCGCTCAACTGACAGCACGCCAGGCCAAAAAAAAAAAAATTTTAAAAATGGCATCCTAAAGGTTCGGTGCAATCATTTTTTATCAACAATTTCAATAACGTATTTTTCGGACTATAACTTGCAGTTTTTTTCATAGACTTATACTCAGGAGCGACTTATGTGTGAAATTGTTAACACATTACCGTAAAATATCAAATAATATTATGTAGCTCATTCACGTAAGAGACTAGATCAGGGGTAGGGAACCTATGGCTCGCGAGCCAGATGTGGCTCTTTTGATGACTGCATCCGGCTCTCGGATAAATCTGAGCTGACATTGCTTAACACGATAAGTATTGAATAATTCCACTTGTAATCACAGTGTTAGAAAGAACGTTCAAAATGTAAAACATTCTCATGCATTTTTGTGTTCAAGAAATTGCATTAATGGTAAGAAGTAATTTATTTATTATTGGTTAGCGTAGGTCTTGCCCTCCTGGGGGTTCTTAAGACCACCAAGCACCAACATGAGAGCCTGTTTCAGGGTTACAATATTGTTTTATTATTCAATAAGTCTCTCAGTTGCTTTCCAGCAATTGTCTTTTTTTCTTTCGTTCTCGCTCGCGCTCTGGCTCCAGCCCCAACCCCGTCTCTCCTCCTGGCTGCTGCTTATAACATTGCGACGGATGATTCGATAACAAGACCCAGGTGGGCCATCTACGCACCTGTCGCTGATTTCGAGGCCGGTCCTGGCAACACCCTGCCTCGCTGCAGGCCCACATGCCACGCCCCCTCCAAAGTTAGCTTCAGAATAACAATGTTATCAAAGAGAATAAGAGACCTATTATACTCCAGAAATGCTGGCCTTACTTAAAAATGCACGCGTTTAGTTGTGTTCAGTTTAAAAAAAAAATGACATGGCTCTTACAGAAATACATTTTAAAATACTTGGCTTCTTGGCTCTCTCAGCCAAAAAGGTTCCCGACCCCTGGACTAGACGTATAAGATTTCATGGGATTTAGCAATTAGGAGTGACGGATTGTTTTAATTCAAGTACCCCCTAATCAGAGCAAAGCAGTTTTGGTTGAAAAAAATAGATAAAGAAGTAAAATACAGCACTATGTCATCAGTTTCTGATTTATTAAATTGTAAAACAGTGCAAAATATTGCTCATTTATAGAAATCTTTCTTGAACTATTTGGGAAAAAAATATATAAAAAAAAACTAAAAACTTGTTGAAAAATAAACAAGTGATTCAATTATAAATAAAGATTTCTACACATAGAAGTAATCATCAACTTCAAGTGCCCTCTTTGGGGATTGTAATAGAGATCCATCTGGATTCATGAACGTAATTCTAAACATTTCTTCACAAAAAAGAAATCTTTAACATTAATATTTATGGAACATGTCCATAAAAAATCTAGCTGTCAACACTGAATATTGCATTGTTGCATTTCTTTTCAC
>NC_084625.1:13120822-13150822 GCF_033978795.1 Nerophis ophidion
ACCTGCAGCCTGGCTAATATCCATATCGCTTCACTTTTTCTTTTTCTCCCCCCCGATCAATAAGTGCGCCGCGCCCTTGGAAAAAGTAAAAAATATGATATTGGCGGGACGGCGCTCGGCGGGCTCGTCTCGATCAGATTAACACGGCGGGAAGATTTCAATACCTGTCGCTCTTATCGTAGGGGGAGGGCTCGGCTGCGGAATAACGAGGACCACTTTGTCCGCTGACTGGCACCGACGTATGGAGAGATCCTGCGGATAAACCACCAGTCAGCAAGTCCGACAGGAAAGACTTGACAAGTGGACAAAAGTGACCCCGGACTCACTGGAGAAGTCTTCTACAACCTATATTCACTTGAATAGACTGCAAAGACACAAGACTTCACGTTCGATTGGGGCGGTATAGCTCGGTTGGTAGAGTGGCCGTGCCAGCAACTTGAGGGTTGCAGGTTCGATTCCCGCATCCGCCATCTTAGTCACTGCCGTTGTGTCCTTGGGCGAGACACTTTACCCACCTGCTCCCAGTGCCACCCACACTGGTTTAAATGTAATTTAGATATTGGGTTTCACCATGTAAAGCGCTTTGAGTGACTAGAGAAAAGCGCTATATAAATAAATTCACTTCAATTCACTAAACCTGGTCATTTTTTGCAAGTATTAGCTCATTTGGATTTTGATGCCTGCAACATGTTTCAAAAAAGCTGGCACAAGTGGCAAAAAAGACTGAGAAAGTTGAGGAATGCTCATCAAACGTTTATTTGAAACATCAAACCGGTGAACGGGCTAATTGGGAGCAGGTGTGTGCCATGATTGGGTATAAAAACAGCTTCCCCATGAAATGCTCAGTCGTTCACAAACAAGGATGGGAAGAGGGTCACCACTTTGTGAACGAATGCGCGAGCAAATTATAAAACAACATTTCTCAACCAGCTATTGCAAGGAATTTAGGGTTTTCACCATCTACGGTCCGTACTATCGCCAAAAGGTTCAGAGAATCTGGAGAAATCACCGCACGAGTCGGGGAATGCTCATCAAACACTTATTTGGAACATCCCACAGGTGAACGGGCTAATTAGGAACAGGTGGGTGCCATGATTGGGTATAAAAGCAGGTTCCATGAAATGCTCAGTCATTCACAAACAAGGATGGGGCGAGGGTCACCACTTTGGCAACAAGTGCCTCATTAAATTGTGTAAGAACAACATTTATCAACCAGCTATTGCAAGGAATTTGTCACGACTTGGACTTTGGGATCATTTGTTTTTCCAAAGCAAAGGATGATTGGCACGAACCAGGCGTGAAGTGAACCTAAGTACATTTTTAATTATTAGTACACAAACAAACTACAAAAAAATGGCGTGCACAATGGCGGAGAACAAACTTGACTAATGAAAACAAGAGACTAGCACAGAGGCTATAACTATAAACATGAAACAAAAACAGCTGCACTGTGGCATGAAAAGACAAAACTTGCACTGAGGCATAAATACAAAACTTACATGGCAAGGATGAAAACGAATAGCAAGGCATGCCGCAGATCAATACGGGATCAATCAATCAATCAATCAATGTTTATTTATATAGCCCTGAATCACAAATGTCTCAAAGGACTGTACAAACCATTACGACTACGAACTGTCGGATGTGTAGGTACATGGAAATGTGGGACGTTGCCAGCTGACTACCTGGTAACTGTGGTTTAAATAATAACTGTGATCATTGCAAACAGGTGTGAGGGCTGAGAACAGGGGCGTGACTTGAGGGCTAGGTGAAAATCAATGAGTTGGCCTGGAGACGAAAACAAACCAGGAAGTGCAAAACAGAACTGAATGTCCAAAAAACGAAACATGATTTCCTGGGCGTGACAGAATTGAGGGTTTTCACCACCTACGGTCCGTAATATCATCAAAAAGTTTAGAGAATCTGGAGAAATCACTGAACGTAAGCTGCAATGCCGATGACCTTCGATCCCTCAGGCGGTAAAGTGACATCGGTGTGTAAAGGATATCACCACATGGGCTCAGGAGCACTACAGAAAAACCATTGTCAGTAACTACAGTCGGTCGCTAAATCTGTAAGTGCAGGTTAAAACTTTACTATGCAAAGCGAAAGCCATTTATCAACAGCACCCAGAAACGCCGCCGGCTTCGCGGGGCCCGTTCTCATCTAAGATGGACTGATCAAGCAATCAATTAATCTAGGGGTCACAAAGTCAGATCTGGACTGCAAATGAATGAGTTATGGCCCCCTGGATGATATTTGATTAGTATTAGAACCGGCCCGCAGGCCACAGCCGCCTGCTGCTGTTTTGCAGGCACCAATACTCCATCAGTGTTAGCGCGAGGAATTTTCAAAATGGGGTCCCACAGTAAATTTTTGGGGTCCACTTTTTGGTAGCCGTTTTGAAAACAAAATGATAAATGTATGCATTGTCCTGTTTTATCCCACATTCTATTTTGTGTTTTGGAAAAAGGTTGTCATAAATTTTAATTAATAAAAAAATAATAATACAAAAGTAAACATTTTTTTATGCATATGTATTCAATTATAAACATCCATGCACTTTCTTCTTTCCTTCATGGATATAAACTTTACCGTATTTTTTTTGTATGTTTTTATTGTAATATTTTCAGAATGTGCTTATTCTAATTTTGGCCGAAGTAAGACAAAGAAAACAATCTGAAGTTGTCTTTATTTTTTTTGTTTTAACGCCACGATTTTAATAGTCCCGCCCACATGTGTACATATTTTCCTCTATGCCGGGCCCCTGAGCTAAAATGAGTTTGACACCCCTGTGTTAGAAGAAGTAAATAACTTAAAACTAAGGTTTTCGGGCATTGTTTTCTGTAATACATTTGTCTAAATATGGTCAAAGAAACGCATTATTGTGGGTTTCCTGCACGGCATCTTCCTCACTAAAAGATAAATCTAATCAGCCGTGAAGTATCCATCTGCCATTTTCAAGTAAGTTTATTTTTTCTTTATAAGTCGGCTTGATGCGTCCCTCTGTCTCTGACTCCCTTGTCATCATACGACATGAGTGCATGTCTGTTATGATTTGGCGACCTGGTTTCGAAGACCCGCCTTATCTCGTCTCTGGTTGGCCAATCAGACAAATCAAAAGACCACCAACCAATCATCATGGATGTCCTCTGTATGGATATTCTCATCCATCCAGGTCAATTAATTTTATTTTCATATTTTTAGGACCCTTTTATCTCTTCGTAGCGTTGACGTAAGCAAAAAAGTTGGCACAGGGGCATTTTTACCACTGTGTTACAAGGCCTTTCCTTTTAACAACACTCAGTAAATGTTAAAGAACTGAAGAGACCATTTTTTTTTTTGTTATTTCAGGTGAAATTCTATACCAACTTAAGTTCTTCAACAGTCCGGGGTCTTGGTTTTGGTATTTTAGACTTCATATTGCGCCACACATTTTCAATGAGAGACAGGTCTGGACTACTGAAAGGCTAGTATAGTACCTGCACTCTTTTACTATGAAGCCACGCTGTTTAAACACGTGGCTTGGCATTGTCTTGCTGAAATAAGCAGGGGCGTCCATGATAACGTTGCTTGGATGGCAACAGATGTTGCTCCAAAACCTTTTCAGCATTAATGGTGCCTTCACACATGTGAAACTTACCCATGCCTTGGGCACTAATACACCCCCATACCATCACAGTTGCTGGCATTTCGACTTTGCGCTCACAACAATCCGGATGGTTCTTTCCTTCTTTGTTCCAGAGGACACGACGTCCCCGGTTTCCAGAAACAATTTGAAAAGTGGACTCGTCAGACCACAGCACACTTTTCTACTTTGCATCACTCCATCCTAGATGAGCTCGGGGCTGGCCAAGCCGGCAGCATTTCTGGGTGTTGTTGATAAATGGCTTTCACTTTGCATTGTAGAGTTTTGACTCTCACTTACAGATGTAGCGACCAAATGTAGTTACTGACAGTGGTTTTCTGAAGTGTTCCTGAGCCCATGTGGTGATATCCTTTACACACAGATGTCGCTTTTTGATGCAGTACCGCCTGTGGGATTGAAGGTCTGTAATATCATCGCTTACGTGCGGTGATTCCTCCAGATTCTCTGAACCTTTTGACGTAGATGGTGAAAACCCTAAATTCCTTGCAATAGCTGGTTGAGAAATGTTGTTCTACAATTTGCTCGCGCATTTGTTCACAAAGTGGTGACCCTGTCCCCATCCTTGTTTGTGAATGACTGAGCATTTCATAGAAGCTGTTTTTATACTCAATCATGGCATCCACCTGTTCCCAATTAGCCCGTCCACCGGTTTGATGTTTCAAATAAACGTTTGATGAGCATTCCTCAACTTTCTCAGTCTTTTTTGCCACTTGTGCCAGCTTTTCTGAATCTCCTTGCAGGCATCAAATTCCAAATGAGCTATTATTTGCAAAGAATAACAACGTTTTCCTGGGTCGAACGTTAATTATCTTGTCTTTGCAGTCAATTCAATTGAATATAGGCTGAAAAGGATTTGCACAACATTGTATTCTGTTTTTATTTACCAATTACACAACGCGCCAACTTCACTGATTTGGGGGTTTGTACATGCAAACTGAGTCGTTTGTCACCCGGAAAGGAGAGGAAAACCGGGGTAATATTTTAGTTGAAATCCGAAATCGTCAGGCTTTCCCCTGACAGTTTGTCTATGTTTTAGTTTTTTCCTCTGCATGTGTCTGTTTCCTGTGTTTAGCATCTCCTGTCTTTAGTTCCTGTCTAGTGCTCTTATTTTGTCAGCTTCCTGAGTGCTGTGTTCCTCCTCAGCTGCGGCTGATTGGCACCTGGCCACACCCGTTGCCAATCAGCCCGCTCCTATTTGTACCTGATTTGTCTTGTGTCAGTTGCTGGATCATTGTTTTGTACTGCCGTTGCCACATGTCACTCTTGTCGTGCTACCTGTCATGTCGTTTTGTTACAGCTACTACATTTTGTCCTGGTCGCCGGAGCGGTAAGCTGTTTCTGTTAGCATTAGTTATTTCCAGTTTTTCTGTTTGCTATCCACTAGCTTCCATGCTAAATTTCCTCTTTGTTTTCTAGCTTCCAGTGCTAGCTCCCTTAGTTTGTTATTCCGCCCACGTGCGTGCTTTTTGTTTGTTCTTGTTTAGTTTTAATTAAATCATGTTTTCATAACTCTATGCCTGCCTCCGTCTTTGCATCTTGGGGTTCAACAACAAATACCCCTGACAGAAACACAGGGAAATTCCAGCGTAGGAAACTGGAGGTATAGGTTTGCATTATGTGATGTAAATGGTATAAAGAAAAGGGCGGTGAAGGGTCATTAAGCAGCAGGTTGGGAGACATGGAGTCCCTGCTTCATCAAGATGGATCACTGGCATCTGGCGCCTTGGAGGACCTAGTTAGTAACCCTCTGTGCCTCCCCCCCCCTTCGCTGGCGTGTGAATCATGGATGCCAGGCGGCGGCTTGTTGTGTCTTTTGTCACGCTGGGTGACAAAAAGTGTGTGATGAAGGACCGCGCGGGGGGAACATAAACACACACTTGGCTGCGTGTTGGAACGGCGGCCGGCTTTGACAGCGTTAACGACGCTGCGGCTAATATCGCCGTATAACACTTAGCCCTGCGATCAAAAGTGCCAATTAACGTCTCGCCGTCTCCGAGGATGCCTTTTTGCACAATGGCGGCAGCTGCGGGAGGATTGTGATTTGATAATTCGTGTTTTCTCTGCAATATCCATGCATTGCTTTGATTTTACGAGGGGATGGGTTGGGGAGCGGGCTTTTCAGTTTATCCGCTGCAGATCTGCATAATCAATTATAATCACCACTGTAAAGCTGCGGATTCGGTGTTGCACCGCTCCGTGTGAGCGCCGTCGAACAGAATGGAAATAATTGTAAGTAACAAGAGAGTGAATGGATGGACGGGAAAAGGGACAAGGAGGAACATGAGGCAAGCGTCGGGCCTGGAGGGGGCGTGGTTGCGGTTTGTTTGGGCCCCTGGCTCTGCTGTGAAGTGGGTGTGACCCACATGGCCGTGCTTGTAAACAAAGAAAGTACTGCAATACTGCAAAGGATACTAGAACGATCCAGTCGTCCCCTCATGCACACTTGATGCGGTCTACGTTAATTGGTGGTGAAAGTCGGAGGGGTGTGGCCACGGGTGTCGTTTCTACCAGAACAAAGAGGAAAAGAACCATCCAGACTAGGTGCAAAGTTCAAAAGCCAGCATCTTTTGATGGTATGGGGGTGCATTAGTGCCCAAGGCATGGGTAACTTACACATCTGTGAAGGCACTATTAATGCTGAAAGGTACATACAGGTTTTGGAACAACATATGTTGCCATCCAAGCAACAGTATCATGGACGCCCCTGCTTATTTCAGCAAGACAATGCCAAGCCACGTGTTACTAGTAAAAGAGTGCGGGTACTAGACGGGCCTGCCTGTAGTCCAGAACTGTCTCCCATTTAAAAAGTGTGGCGCATTATGAAGCGTAAAGTACGACGACAAAGACCCCGGATTGTTGAACAGCTTCACTGGTATTGCGTTTTCTAGAATAACTTGTAATAATCACAATAAATATACAAACCCCGTTTCCATATGAGTTGGGAAATTGTGTTAGATGTAAATATAAACGGAATACAATGATTTGCACATCCTTTTCAACCCATATTCAGTTGAATATGCTACAAAGACAACATATTTGATGTTCAAACTCATAAACTTTTTTGTTTTTGCAAATAGTCATTGACTATAGAATTTGATGCCAGCAACACGTGACAAAGAAGTTGGGAAAGGTGGCAATATATACTGATAAAGTTGAGGAATGCTCATCAAACACTTATTTGGAACATCCCACAGGTGTGCAGCCTAATTGGGTTGGGTATAAAAACAGCTTCCCCAAAAATGCTCAGTCTTTCACAAGAAAGGATGAGCCGAGGTACACCCCTTTGTCCACAACTGCGTGAGCAAATAGTCAAACAGTTTAAGAACGTTTCTCAAAGTGCAATTGCAAGAAATTTAGGGATTTCAACATCTACGGTCCATAATATCATCAAAAGGTCCAGAGTATCTGGAAAAATCACTCCACGTAAGCGGCATGGCCGGAAACCAACATTGAATGACCGTGACCTACGATCCGTCAGACAGCACTGTATCAAAAACCGACATCAATCTCTAAAGGATATCACCACATGGGCTTAGGAACACTTCAGAAAACCACTGTCACTAAATACAGTTGGTCGCTACATCTGTAAGTGCAAGTTAAAGCTCTACTATGCAAAGCAAAAGTCATTTATCAACAACATCCAGAAACGCCGCCGGCTTCTCTGGGCCCGAAATTATCTAAGATGGACTGATGCAAAGTGGAAAATTGTTCTGTGGTCTGACGAGTCCACATTTCAAATTGTTTTTGGAGATATTCGAAATCGTCTCATCCGAACCAAAGGGGAAATGAACCATCCAGACTGTTATCGACGCAAAGTTCAAAAGCCAGCATCTGTGATGGTATGTGGGTGCATTTGTGTCAAAAGCATGGGTAACTTACACATCTGTGAAGGCACCATTAATGCTGAAAGGTTCATACAGGTTTTGGAACAACTTATGCTGCCATTTAAGCGCCGCTTATTTCACCAAGACAATGCCAAGCCACGTGTTACAACAGCGTGGCTTCGTAGTAAAAGAGTGCGGGTACTAGACTGGCCTGCCTGTAGTCCAAACCTGCCTCCCATTGAAAACGTGTGGCGCATTATGAAGCATAAAGTACGACAGCAAAGACCCCGGACTGTTGAACAGCTCCACTGGTATTGTATTTTCTAGAATAACTTGTAAGAATCACAATAAATAAACAACACTAACAGCATTGCACTTTTGTTTTGGTACCATAACACCGGGAAACCAAGAATAAATTGTTGTTGCGACTGCTCGCTACAAAGGCGTCTAATCGCGCCTGATTTGAACATTCACGCCTAAAGTCGTTGATTCCAGGCTGCAAAGATGCATCGTAACCTTAACAAAAAGCTTTTAAGCAACACCGGGGTCCTGATGGAGCAGCGGCAAAGAGAATTCCAAATGAATTTGCGTGACTCATCTTCCATCCGAGCGGCTGGGAAAGAAGAATGGCTGAAAGTGATCCTGGAAAGCGGGCAGTAATGAAAATGTCGCCCATGTAAATACAAGGCGGCGTTCGCCATAATTACGTTCTAAATCCACTACGGCGAAAAAGTCGCAGCCTGGATCTTAATAACTTCCTTCATAAATCAATTTCAATTTCTCACGCGGTGTGACGGCAACAAGCGGATCGATGGTGTCGAAATTGCTTTTAAAAAAACACAGCGGAGCGTTTGTGACGGCTGCGCTCGGCAAAAAAAAAAAGAAAAGGTGAATTTGTTCATTCTTCGCCGACAGAAATGTCGCTCTCTGACCGTCAAACAGAAGTGAGCCGTGTTATCCTTAAATCCACCAACAGCATTCCTCTTTATAGTCTCCACTATTAATTGAACAAATTGTAAAAGATTCAGCAACACAGATGTCCAAAATACTGTGTAATTATGCGATGAAAAGAGACGGCTTTTAACCATAAGTGGTGCCGGGCTAAAATGTCTGCTGCAACCTGAGAGGTCACGTGCACACGTCATCGTATTGCCATGTAATCAGGGAAAGTCCAAATAAAAGACGAGGCGTACGATCTTTCGTCAGAGCGTGGTGCAGGACTGTACAAAGAGTACAATGAGCTAAATTGAATTATTTCTCTGTTTAATTCCTTGCTTCTTTGTCTGTTTAATTGATGTCATCAGTGTTTGAACCTGACAATAACAAAAACTGAATTTCTTTGGATCTGGTTTGGATGCATCTGAAGTTGATTTACAGATTGAGGCACCTGAAAGTGAAAAATAAATAAAAAATAATACATGACTCGCTTAAATGAGTAGGACCCTCTGGGGTGCAAGGGTCTTATACTGTAGTGAATTACCATGAATTGATTAACGTGGGCTTCACGGTGGCAGAGGGGTTAGTGCGTCTGCCTCACAATACGAAGGTCCTGCAGTCCTGGGTTCAAATCCAGGCTCGGGAACTTTCTGTGTGGAGTTTGCATGTTCTCCCCGTGAATACGTGGGTTCCCTCCGGGTACTCCGGCTTCCTCACACTTCCAAAGACATGCACCTGGGGATAGGTTGATTGGCAACACTAAATTGGCCCTAGTGTGTGAATGTGAGTGTGAGTGTTGTCTGTCTATCTGTGTTGGCCCTGCGATGAGGTGGCGACTTGTCCAGGGGTGAACACCGCCTTCCGCCCGATTGTAGCTGAGATAGGCGCCAGCGCCCCCCGCGACCCCAAAAGGGAATAAGCGGTAGAAAATGGATGGATGGATGGATGATTAACGTGGACCCCGACTTAAACAATTTGAAAAACGTATTCAGGTGTTACCATTTAGTGGTCAATTGTAGGGAATATGTACTGTACTGTGCAATCTACTAATAAAAGTTTCAATCAATCAACCAAATCATTTTTTTTTTTAGTTTAAGTTTTTTTTTTAAATAACAGTCAATGCTTAAACAATTATTATAAATCAATATCAATGTTGTGAATTATTGACCCGTTCAAGGCTTCAGTACTTCACATAAAACAACATTTACTTCGGAGTTTGGGGGGGAAAATATTGCATAATTTCCGTTTATGACACAAAAAAAGGTCTTCTTTGACAAAAAGGGTAGAAAACATACAGAAACCAACTATCAAACACCTAATTTCAAACAGAAGTGAGCCGTGTTATCGTTAGATTGTGCACTATCAAATCCAAACAATAGTCAGCTGGTCGCATTCTTAAATGTACCGTATTTTCCGGACCATAGTGCGCACCGGATTATAATGTACACTACCGATTTTCATCTGACATCAGGACAAAGATGAGACCTTCTGGAGGAAAGTTCTGTGGTTAGATGAAACAAAAATTTAGCTGTTTGGCCACAATCAATACCCTGTTTATTGACTATTTTATTGATTATAGACAAGCAGTAGAAAATGGATGGATGGTACTTTGTCATCACTTATTGTTTGTCTTTGGTACACTAATGTGTCTATTATAGGCCATTGGGTCTTTGTTTTATTTTCGCTAAAATAGATATTTATTTTTATATTGCTCATTTTATCTTAAACATTATTATGTAAAGTCAAAGTTTTTTGTTGTTGTTGTTGCTATTTTTATTCTCTCACTATTATGTTAGATCCACTATGGACTGGACTCTCACTACTCTGTTAGATCCACTATGGACTGGACTCTCACTATTATGTTGGATCCACTATGGACTGGAATCTCACTATTATGTTAGATCCACTATGGACTGGACTCTCACTATTATGTTAGATCCACTATGGACTAGACTCTCACTATTATGTTGGATCCACTATAGACTGGACTCTTACTATTATGTTAGATCCACTATGGACTGGACTTCTCGCTATTATGTTAGATCCACTATGGACTGGACGCTCACTATTATGTTAAATCCACTATGGACTGGACTCTCACTCTTACTGTATGTTGGATCCACAATGGACTGGACTCTCACTATTATATTAGATCCACTATGGACTAGACTCTCACTATTATGATAGATCTACTATAGACTGGACTCCTACTATTATGTTAGATCCACTATGGACTGGACTCTCACAATATTATGTTAGATCCACTATGGACTGGACTTCTCACTACTATGTTGGATCCACTATGGACTGGACTCTCTCTATTATGTTAGATCCACTATAGACTGGACTCCCACTATTATGTTAGATCCACTATGGACTGGACTCTCACTCTTACTGTATGTTAGATCCACTATGGACTGGACTCTCACAATATTATGTTGGATCCACTATGGACTGGAGTCTATATGTTTGGAAGAGAAAAGGTGAGGCCTTTAATCCCAGGAGCATGGTGGTGGTAGTATTATGCTCTGGAACTGTTTTGCTGCCAATGGAACTGGTGCTTTACAGAGAGTAAATGGGACAATGCAAAAGGAGGATTACCTCAAAAATTTTCAGAGGTCGGGTCTTAGGCACAGTTGGGTGTTCCAACAGGACAATGATCCTAACCACACCTCAAATCAGGCTAGAATGAAGGTTCTAAAATGCCCTTCCCAAAGTCCTGACTTAAACGTGTGGACAATGCTAAAGAAACAAGTCCATGTCAGAAAACCAAGACATTTAGCTGAACTGCACCGATTTTGTCAAAAGGAGTGGTCAAAAATTCAACCAGAAGCCTGTGGATGGCTACCAAAAGCGCCTTATTGCAGTGAAACTTGCCAAGGGACATGTAAGCAAATATTAACATTGCTGTATGTATACTTTTGACCCAGCAGATTTGCTCACATGTTCAGTAGACCCATAATAAATTCATAAAAGAACCAAACTTCATGAATGTTTTTTTTTTTTTTTGACCAACAAATATGTGCTCCAATCACTCTATCACAAAATAAATAAGTTGTAGAATCGATTGGAAACTCAAGACAGCCATGACATTATGTTCTTTACAAGTGTATGTCAACTTTTGACCACGACCGTGCATAGCGTGTACAGAACCAATGTTGTAATGACAGAGAGAGCAAACAGTGTGTAACACAGGTGAGCTGATCTAAAACAAACAGGACACGTGTACTGTGAATTTCATTTTATAACGTATGCAGAGCTGGATGCTGACCACACGACTTTAATGCAGGGGTCTCAGACGTTATTTTGCGGCCCACACCTTAATATGAAAGTTTAATGTTAGTGCGGTTCGCAAGTTTTATATGAATGACACTTGACAGCGTTGTGTTATTTGGGTCCAAAATGGCTCTTTCAACGTTCTGGGTTGCCTAACTCTGCATTAGTGGAAAAGCGGCAAATGAGTGAAAGCGTGAGAGACTTTGCCATGGAGACGAGGGTTTTCTTACGTGCCTGGCTGCAGTCACACCTGCCCGTCAGTAACAACAGTCCCCGATAACCTGGACCAATTCAAACTGTTATTAGTTTTTTTTTATTGTTTAATTCGCATCGCCTCACACGATGAACACTACATAAAGTCAGTGTTCAAAAACAAGAACAAAAAAAAAAAAAAATAGGGGTATTTTACTTGAACTAAGCAAAATTATCTGCCAATAGAACAAGAAATTGTGGCTTGTCAAGACGTTCCAAAACAAGTAAAATTCGCTAACCTCAATGTTCCCAAAAATACCTTAAAATAAGTACATTCTCACTAATAACAACTGTACTACTATACAAGTACGTATTTTCTATTGTTTCATTGAAAAAAAACCGGCAAAGTCCATTTGGCTGTCATCTGTTTTAATATGAGACACAAATGTGTCAAAGTCATGATTTTTTTTTTGACAAGCTTGAAATAAGAAATGATTACTTTAAAAAAGTAGTTTTATACTTGAGTGTTGATGACACAGCTTTGCAACATTCGATATTCTAGTTTCAAGCATGTTTTACTCAATATAGGTCATCAAATCTCAGCAACAAGCTGTAATATCTTACTGAGATCATTTAAGATAAAAACCCTTAAAACAAGTAAAACACTAACACAAAATCTTATGTATTGCCGTCCAAGTACCGGGATGCCCGAAATGTCATCTATGGCACAGAGATGAATGGATACCCTGCGGCAATCAAAGCAGATGCATTTCCAACGATAAAGTCAAAGAAATCACAAAGGTGAATTTTGTTGATGCTATTGACTTATGTGCTAATCAGACATATTTGGTCACGGCATGACTGCCAGCTAATCAATGCTAACATGCTATTTAGGTTAGCCGTATGTACATTTGTAGTTGTATTTGCATCCAGCGTTTCCTTCCACCCACATTTAATGCCAAACAAACACTTTCCAATCGACGGATTTAAGTTGCTCCAGTGTCAATGTGAAAGTCCCGATCGTTTGGTCTGCACATTTTACCGGCGATGCTAAGGCAGACATGGCCGAATAGCGTCAATAGCTTCAGTTTCTTTTTCAATCAATGTTTATTTATATAGCCCCAAATCACAAATATCTCAAAGGACTGCACAAATCATTACGACTACAACATCCTCGGAAGAACCCACAAAAGGGCAAGGAAAATTCACACCCAGTGGGCAGGGAGAATTCACATCCAGTGGGACGCCAGTGACAATGCTGACTATGAGAAACCTTGGAGAGGACCTCAGATGTGGGCAACCTCCCCCCCTCTAGGGGACCGAAAGCAATGGATGTCGAGCGGGTCTAACATGATACTGTGAAAGTTCAATCCATAGTGGCTCCAACACAGCCGCGAGAGTTCAGTTCAAAGCGGATCCAATACAGTAGCAAGAGTCCCGTCCACAGGAAACCATCCCAAGCGGAGGCGGATCAGCAGCGTAGAGATGTCCCCAACCGATACACAGGCCAGCGGTCCATCCTGGGTCCCGACGAGCGGTCCATCCTGGGTCTCGACTCTGGACAGCCAGTACTTCATCCATGGTCATCGGACCGGACCCCCTCCACAAGGGGAGGGGGGACATTGGAGAAAAAAGAAAAGAAGCGGCAGATCAACTGGTCTAAAAAGGAGGTCTATTTAAAGGCTAGAGTATACAGATGAGTTTTAAGGTGAGACTTAAATGCTTCTACTGAGGTGGCATCTCGAACTGTTACCGGGAGGGCATTCCAGAGTACTGGAGCCCGAACGGAAAACGCTCTATAGCCCGCAGACTTTTTTTGGGCTTTAGGAATCACTAATAAGCCGGAGTCTTTTGAACGCAGATTTCTTGCCGGGACATATGGTACAATACAATCGGCAAGATAGGATGGAGCTAGACAGTGTAGTATTTTATACGTAAGTAGTAAAACCTTAAAGTCACATCTTAAGTGCACAGGAAGCCAGTGCAGGTGAGCCAGTACAGGCGTAATGTGATAAAACTTTCTTGTTCTTGTCAAAAGTCTAGCAGCCGCATTTTGTACCAACTGTAATCTTTTAATGCTAGACATGGGGAGACCCGAAAATAATACGTTACAGTAGTCGAGACGCATGGATAATGATCTCAGCGTCTTTAGTGGACAAAATGGAGCAAATTTTAGCGATATTACGGAGATGAAAGAAGGCCGTTTTAGTAACGCTTTTAATGTGTGACTCAAAGGAGAGAGTTGGGTCGAAGATAATACCCAGATTTTTAACAGAGTCACCTTGTTTTATTATTTGGTTGTCAAATGTTAGAGTTGTATTATTAAATAGAGTTTGGTGTCCAGCAGGACCGATAATCAGCATTTCCGTTTTTTTGGTGTTAAGTTGCAAAAAATTAGCGGACATCCATTGTTTAATTTCATTAAGACACGCTTCCAACTGACTACAGTCCGGCGTGTTGGTCAGCTTTAGGGGCATGTAGAGTTGGGTGTCATCAGCATAACAGTGAAAGTTAATACCGTATTTGCGTATCCGCAAATACGGTATTAGCAAATACGATATTCAATTTCGTTTTCTCAGCTACAATTGTAGCTGAGATAGGCGCCAGCGCCCCCCGCAACCCCAAAAGGGAATAAGCGGTAGAAAATGGATGGATGGAATTTTGTTTTCGCTATCTGCCTCCATACTCCAACCATCTGTTTCAATACATGTGTAACCTGTTGAATCGCTTAAACCGCTGAAATCCGAGTCTGAATCCGAGCTAATGTCGCTATATCTTGCTGTGCTATCCGCCATTGTTAGTATTGGAATCACTGGATGACGTCACAGGAAAATGGACAGTGGCTTCGCAGATAGCGAAAATCAGGCACTTTGAAGCCTTTTTTCGGGATATTTCGGGACGGGTAAAATTTTGAGAAAAAACATTGAAAAATAAAATAAGCCACTGGGAACTGATTTTTATTGGTTTTAACCCTTCTGAAATTGTGATAATGTTCCCCTTTAAGAAATATTTTCTAGCAACCCAGCCTCACCCAGACTCTGCGTCCAGTGGCCCCCAGGTGAAGTGAGTTCGAGTCCCCTGCTTTAATGCGACACCATGCTCAGTTTGTGCTTGTCAGCGTGGAAATGTGTCGTACTATACGTCTCCTCCATGTCACGCTGTCAACATGGTGGCACGGCTCGTTATACCGTGTGACCCCCGCAGCCGTAACGAAGGTGTGCGAGAGGTCAGTCCCGCTCGTCTTGGAAATGTCCCGGTGTCGGCGTGCGTGCCACATGACAGTTGTACGTGTCGGCAGAACGCAGGCGGCTGCAGGCCGGGGTAATTGGTCCAGCTCGTCTTTGACACACGAGGCCACTCGCTGGCGGCGGGATGCGACCGGGAAACATATACGGTATCACCTCGCCCTATGTAACGTCTGCCGGGAAGAGTCGGTTTCTCTGCGCCAGGATCCTGTGCAACACAGCCGCCGCGCCAGCTTCCTCCTCCTAATTGCTGGAGTAAGTCACCCTTTCTACACTGGCCTCGCCATTTGTAAACAGTTGTGTATTCACCACCACACCTGCCATCTGTTGGCCTAGAGAATACATAAAAAGTGGGCCAGGTCTTTTCTTTCATATATCCTTGTTGTCCGCCACTTCATTTAACGTGGCCTCTCACATCATTTAATGTGGCCCCTCACGTCATTTCAATTCGGCCCTTCACGTAATTTTAATGTGGCCCCTCACCTCATTTAATGTGATCCGTCACGTCATTCAATGTTTTCTGCATATCATTCACTGTGATTCACCACATAATTTAATGTGGCCCCTCACGTCATTTATTGTGGCCCCTATGATGTGCCTCCTATGAAGTGGCCCCTCACACCATCTGTCACGTCATTCAATTTCACCTGGGACATCGTTTACTGTGATCCGCCACATAATTTAAGTGGCCCCTCACATCATTTAAAGTGGCCTCTCAGGTCATTTAATGTGATCCGTCACGTCATTCAATGTCACATCATTCACTGTGATCCGTCACATAATTTAACTTGGTCCCTCACGTCATTTAATCTGGCCCCTCACATAATTTAATCTGCCACCTTACGTCATTCAATGTGGTCTGTCACATCATTTAAGGTGGCCCATCACGTCATTCAATGTCATCTGCCACATAATTCACTGTGATCCTCCAAATAATTTAAAGTGGCCCCTCAAGTCATTTAATTTGACCCCTCACATCATTTATAGTGGCCCTTCAGTCCATTTAATGTGATCCGTCACATCATTCAATGTCACCTGCCACGTCATTCACTGTGATCCACCACATAATTTAAAGTGACCCCTCACGTCATTTAATGTGACCCCTCACGTCATTTAATGTGGCCCCTCATGTCATTTATAGTGGCCCTTCAGTCCATTTAATGTGATCCGTCACATCATTCAATGTCACCTGCCACGTCATTCACTGTGATCCACCACATAATTTAAAGTGACCCCTCACGTCATTTAATGTGGCCCCTCACGTCATTTATTGTGGCCCCTATGATGTGTCTCCTATGAAGTGGCCCCTCACACCATCTGTCACGTCATTCAATTTCATCTGGCACATCGTTTACTGTGATCTGCCACATAATTTAATGTGGCCCCTCACATCATTTAAAGTGGCCTCTCAGGTCATTTAATGTGATCCGTCACGTCATTCAATGTCACATCATTCACTGTGATCCCTCACATAATTTAACTTGGCCCCTCACATCATTTAATCTGGCACCTTACGTCATTTAATGTGGCCCCTCACGTCATTCAATGTGGTCTGTCACATCATTTAATGTGGCCCATCACGTCATTCAATGTCATCTGCCACATCATTCACTGTGATCCGCCAAATAATTTAAAGTGGCCCCTCAAGTCATTTAATTATGACCCCTCACATCATTTATTGTGGCCCTTCAGGCCATTTAATGTGATCCGTCACGTCATTCAATGTCACCTGCCCCATCATTCACTGTGATCCACCACATAAATTTAAAGTGACCCCTCACGTCATTTAACGTGGCCCCTCATGTCATTTATTGTGGCCCCTATGATGTGGCCCCTCACACCATCTGTCACGTCATTCAATTTCACCTGGCACATCGTTTAGTGTGATCCGCCACATAATTTAATGTGGCCCCTCACATCATTTAACATAGCCTCTCAGGTCATTTAATGTGATCTGTCACCTCATTCAATGTCATATCATTCACTGTGATCCGTCACATATTTTAACTTGGTCCCTCACGTCATTTAACGTGGTCCCTCACGTCAATTAATGTGGCCCCTCACGTCATTCAAGTGGTCTGTCACATCATTTAATGTGGCCCCTCACAACATTTAAGTGGTTTGCCACATCATTTTAATGTGGTGTGTCACATCATTTAATGTGGTCTGTCACATCATTTAATGTGGTGTGTCACATCACTTAATGTGGTCTGTCACGTCATTTAACGTGGTCTGTGATGTCATTCAATGTCATCTGCCACTTCATTCACTGTGATCCGCCACATTATTTAATGTGGCCCCTCAAGTCATTTAACGTGGCCCCTCAAGTCATTTATTGTGGCCCATCACATCATTTACGTGACCCATCGCATCATTCAACGTGATTCACCACATCATTTAATGTGGTTTGTCACGTCATTTAAAGTGGCCCGCAGTGTCATTCAACATAGTCCACCGCAACAATTAATGTGGCCCTGTAAGGGCAGCCGTTACTGTGACGTGGACCTCAACAAAAAACAGTTTGACACAGGAGTTGAGAGTGAAGTTAACTTGGCACAGCTTCGCTATAATAATTGCACGGGGGATGCTAACACTGAAATGTAAACAAAGCTGTAATCATATCTTTCTGTCGGAGGTGAACATTTAAAAAAAAAAACAAATTCACCGGAGTGGACGCTGGCTCTCAAACGGTCACAGAACGCACGATAAATTGGAAAGAAAAATATAACTTTGACAAAATTTTGATTTAATAACGAGTATGTTGTCAATGTTGCAATAGTGGTGAGGAGCAAACTGGCTACGTCAGCATTAATAGCTGAGTTAAAAAAGGCTAACATGCATGAGTTTCTCACCAACAATTTTTAAGCACATGCATCGCTGAAAATAAAACTACCTCAGGAGGTTGCCTACAGCCGCAGCTGTTTCTGACCCAGCACAAACACGTTTTGTGAGAAAAATTGTGTGTAAATTCTCGAAAAACTTTCCGCTCTCTGACTTTCCATTGAACAGATGAGAACTGTCCTTGTTCGACCAAACAAAGTCTTGGAAGATTCCGCTGTGTAGACGGGAAGGGTATCTATTGTCCTCGAAGACCTGCCGAAGCTGAATCCAAGCCGAGCCCAAGCCGAGGCATCAGTTGTCAATGTTGCAATAGGAGCAAAATGCTACGTCAGCATTAATAGCTGAGTTAAAAAAGGCTAACATGCATGAGTTTCTCACCAACAATTTTTAAGCACATGCATAGCTGAAAATAAAACTACCTCAGGAGGTTGCCTACAGCCGCAGCCGTTTTTTGACCCAGCACAAACAAACACATTTTTGTGACAAAAATTGTGTGTAAATTCTCAAAAAACTTTCCGCTCTCTGAGTTTCCATTAAAAAGATGAGAGCTGTCCTTGTTGGACCAAGCAAAGTCTTGGAAGAGTCCGCTGTGTACGTTGGAATGACACGGGAGGGGTTATCTATTGTCCTCAAAGACCTGCCGAAGCTGAACCCAAGGCGAGCCCAAGCCCGAGGCATCATCTTCTTTTGTCTTCTGTTGTGACATGTGTTGTTGCGTAAACAACCATCCATCCGTTTATCACCGCTTATTCCCTTTTGGGGTCACGGGGGTGCTGGCGCCTATGCTCAGCTACAATCGGGCGGAAGGCGGGGTACACCCTGGACAAGTCGCCACCTCATCGCAGTGCGTAAACATTGAATATCTAAATAAAAGAGGAGAGTAAACCTTTTTTCATCAAAGCGTGGTGCAGGGCTGTACAGAGAGTACAGTAGCCATGTCGCTCCTCAGATCTGAGTCTAAATTGAATTATGTCACAGTTTGATTCCTTGCCTTTTGTCTTGTTTAATAGACGTCATCAGTGTTGGAACCTGACAGTTTTCCTTCAAAGAGTTTTCCAGTTGCATAAGAAAAAAAGCATCTCCCAAATTGGACCAAACGGGAAATGGAGTGTCTCTTAAACCCCGCCCACGTGTTTTGTCGTCCTAACGACGCTCCCCCGCCAGCTCCAGCTGCTCGGCGACGCTCCCAGATGTGGACCCCGCACTGAATGCATCACGCTGGCGAACGGGAGCGACGGGCCAATTAATGAAGAGTGAGTGCGGTCCACACGGAAGAGAGCTGGAGGAACACCTGTGCGCCACTCGGTCGGACTCTGCGGTCCATTTGTCTGTACTCGCGCTTGAGACCTTGGTAATGATGACCGAGTCAAGTCGTGGGAGAAGCAGGCTGCTGCTGCTGCAACAGCCACCAAACACAACACAGTCGTTGAAGAATCCGTCTGTTTTACAAGCCTTTAAATGATCGCCTCGTTATTTGGGCCTTGTAAAACAACAACATGTCATAAGCCGACGCCGCCGTCGTATTTTCCTTTATTTGACGGCCACTTTATCAGCGCGTGCACCTTTCAGCTGCGCGTAAATCTCCTTGGTTACACCGAAGCCGCTGGGAGGGGAAAACATTTACTGTCAACCTCACATTTTCATATGCTATTATTATTATTATTGCCATTCTTCTTTTTACAAAACTCGAACCAAGTTTAAATGGTAAATAAAAACAGAATACAATGATTTATACTCATTTGAATAGACTGCAAAGACCAGATATTTAATGTTCCAACTGAGAAGCTTAATTTGTTTTTGGCAAATAATCATTAACTTGGAATTTAATGGCAACAACACTTGCAAAAAAGGGGCATTTTTACCACTGTGTTACATGGCCTTTCCTTTTAACAACACTCGGTAAACGTTTGGGAACTGAGGAGACACATTTTTGAAGCTTTTCAGGTGGAATTCTTTCCCGTTCTTGTTTGATGTACAGCTTTAGTTGTTCAATAGTCCGGGGTCTAAATAGTACATTTTCAATGGGACCCGCACTCTTTTGCTACGAAGCCACGCTGTTGTAACACGTGGCTTGGCATTGTCTTGCTGAAATAAGCAGGGGCGTCCATGATAACGTGGCTTGGTTGGCAACAAATGTTGCTCCAAAACCTGTATGTACCTTTAGCAATAATGGTGTCTTCACAGATGTGTAAGTCACCCATGCCTTGTGCACTAATACACCCCGCATACCATCACAGATGCTGGATTTTCAACTTTGCTCCTATAACAAACAGTTATTTTCCTCTTTGTTCCGGAGGACACGACGTCCAAAAACAATTTGAAATGTGGACTCGTCAGACCACTTAAACACTTTGCATCAGTCCATTTTGGATGAGCTGGGGCCCAGCGAAGTTGGCGCCATTTCTGGGTGTTGTTGATAAAATGGCTTTCGCTTCACTTAGTAGAGTTTTAACTTGCACTTACAAATGTAGCGACCAACTGTAATTACTGACAGTGGTTCTGTGAAGTGTTCCTGATACCATATGGTGATATCCTTTACACACTGATGTCACTTTTTGGTGCAGTACCATCTGAGGGATCGAAGGTCATGGGTATTTAAAGTTGGTTTTCAGCCTTCCAGATTATCTGAACTATCTGATGATATTACGGACCGAATGTGGAAAAATACCCAAATTCCTTGCAATGGCTGGTTGAGAAATGTTGTTCTTAAACAATTTCATGAGGCATTTGTTCACAAAGTGGTGAACTTTGCCCCATCCTTGTTTGCGAAAGACTGAGCATTTCATGGAAGCTGCTTTTATACCCAGTCATGGCACCCACCTATTCCCAATTAGCCTGTTCACCTGTGGGACGTTCCAAATAAGTGTTTGATGAGCATTCCTCAACTTTATCAGTCTTTTTTGCCACTTGTGCCAGCTTTTTAGAAACATGTTGCAGGCATCAAATTCCAAATAAGCGAATATTTGAAAAAACAAAGTTTTCGAGTTTTAACAGTAAATATCTTGTCTTTGTGGTCTATTGAATTGAATATAGGTTGAAAAGGATTTGAAAATCATTGTATTCTGTTTTTCTTTACAATTTACACAACGTGTCAACTTGACTGGTTATGGGTTTTGTACATAATGCGGGGATTTGATCAATATTTTTCCTCATATTTAACATTCTGAGATGCAACTTTGACACATGACCCAAAACAGTACAAATTCCCGATACTTGGGTATCAATGCTCGTACTCAATGATACCAATTTCCAGTACCTGTGGGTGTTTATAAACTGTAATAGTTTTTTGAGCAAATCTCATTTTTTATTGTAACAATCAAAAATGAGTTGATATGACAGCTGCTGTCCGAGTTATCTTGTTTCATTGTCACATGTCAGAGTCTCATTTGCATGTATGACACTGCAATAACAGTATCAAGTCCAAAACTTAGTGTAGAGTTTACGGTGTGTTGGTTTTTCGTTGTGCCCCGGAAAGTGTTAATGCTATAAGTCAGGTTTATTTAACGCTTCAACCCATTATCTAAGTTACATTTAAAAAGGTACTTTGCATTGGATATGTTTTGGTGTTTTTGAGTATGTCTGCAAACAGTTTGTATGGCGGTGGTCCTTTGGGTTGCAAATGAAACCATGCCCACTTTCCAAAAGTATCAAAATGTACCTTTTGAAAATCTACACTGTTGAATATTCATCCTGAAAATGAACATAACTGCTTTTTCCCCCCCGGACAGTTAAAAACAAACACTATATAGATTCACCGGTCACTACAGCAGGTACACTTCCCCACATTCTCGTTAACCCAGAGTTGCATAAAAAAAGCTGTTTTTACCGCATCTCGCACGTCGGTGCCATTATGTGCATGCAAACTAATACTTGATCCTACCTTTTCTGTCGTAGAAATGTCGTAATATTGCCATCTTTTTCCGTTAGGGTTCAACAGTGAGTCCAATTTTGTAGTGGTGCATCTTGACAAAGCATTTCCACGTAAAATGTCCTGAAGACAAACAGAGACATATTAGAAGTCTGGAATGAGTTGGGAGTATGCACAAAAATTATGTACATTTGTCAATCCGTGATGTCACAAATGGCCCGCTGTCGTAACAAAGTGTTAGATGCATTAATTAGCAACGTAACACCGGGGAATTGCACTTTTTTTATTAGTTTTCCTTAACATTCCCAATCCTTATGCAAGAAAAGAAAATATGTTTTTTTTTGTACATTTTAAGTCGTAAATAAGCACTAGCAAAAGTCAGATAATGAAGCCTAAAGGAGTCGATAGATGGATAGATGGATGGATGGAGTGATAGATGGATAGATAGATAGACAGATCTTTGTTTTCAGCACAAACCCGTTCAAGATTAGACAAACAGTGTACAGGGTTACAGAACAGGAACACAAGGCACCCCTTAAAATATGGGAAAAAAAGGCAAAACGCTGCAGAAGGATGAGTACAAAAATACAATCTAGACTGGGCTCCTAAGGGGGCCCAGTCTGGAGTGGGAAAAAAAAACCTCCATAGCAAAGCAAATATACATATTACAACGTACATCTCGAGATATCTAGCAAGAGAGGGAAGGGAGTGCGGGGTCATGGTGGTTGGCCGCAGCTCTTAGGCACTGACCATCCTTCCATTATTAGAGTGGCTTAAATTTGCCTATAAAACGCTCAATAAAATATCCAAATATTTCCATCATGGTTTTATATACAAGCTATAAGTAATGTAGGCTTCACGGTGGAAGAGGGGTTGGTGCGTCTGCCTCACAATACGAAGTTCCTGCAGTCCTGGGTTCAAATCCAGGCTCGGGATCTTTCTGTGTGGAGTTTGCATGTTCTCCCCGTGAATGCGTGGGTTCCCTCCGGGTACTCCGGCTTCCTCCCACTTCCAAAGACATGCACCTGGGGATAGGTTGATTGGCAACACTAAATTGGCCCTAGTGTGTGAATGTGAGTGTGAATGTTGTCTGTCTATCTGTGTTGGCCCTGCGATGAGGTGGCGACTTGTACATGGTGTACCCTGCCTTTCGCCCGATTGTAGCTTAGATAGGCGCCAGCGCCCCCCGTGACCCCGAAAGGGAATAAGCGGTAGAAAATGGATGGATGGATATAAGTAATGTAATAACAGGCAAATTCATAATATATATAAAGCTTCTCATTTTGTTTTGGACTGTGATGTCCATATTGGAGAAAACACAGGCCTCCTTGTAGGGGTTTGCCGAAAACCCACACTTACCGATCAATACCTACTTTTTGACTCACACCACCCACTGTAACACAAACCGGGCCTTATCACAACCCTACAACACAGAGCTGATAATGTTCCCACCAGTCCACAGGCCATAGAGAAAGAGCATAGGCATTAGAGGGAAGCCCTCAAAACCTGTGGTCACCCCGGCTGGTAGTTTGTGAAAAGTGCATCCAGTTGCAGAAATAACGAGAACAGAGTGGATGCGGAAGAAAAAGGTGACAGACACACGCACAAATATCGTCATCCCATATGCATCAGGTCTATCTGAGAAACCAACTCAACTTCAAAGCAAGCAACACCCTGAGACAGAGACTGGTGCATCCTAAAGACCGGACACCCCACACCCACAAAAACTAACTGGTGTATGCTATCCAGTGTATTGATGAATGCAATGATTCATACATTGGGGAAACTAAACAACCACTAAGCCCACGCATGGCACAACATAGACGGGCAAACTCTACAGACCCAGACTCAGCGGTCTATCTGCACCTCAGGGAGAAACAACACTCCTTTGAGAACACAAATGTACATACTCTGGTCAGGGAGGACGGATGGTATGAAAGAAGTGAGGGAAGCCATCTATGTCAAGGTTGAAAAACCATCCCTGGACAGAGGAGGTGGTCTGCGACACAACCTGTCTCCCACATACAACACTGTCCTTTCAACCATTCCTGAAAGACTCTGGAAATTTAGCCTCCAACAAATAACAGGAGTTAGGAACATTCAAGTCACAGAAAAAAATCTGACTTTTTGACACTTAGAAAGAATCACCATTTTTTGACACTTAGAAGAATTCCAACTTTTTGATAAAAAAAAAAAATCCAGATTTTTTGACGGAAGAAATCCAGACAGTTTGACAGGAAAAAAAATCCCAATTTTTTGACACTTAGAAAGTATCTCAACTTTTTGATTAAAAAAAAATCCAGACTTTAACACTTAGAATGAAATCCCAACTTTTTGATAAAAAAAAAATCCAGACTTTTTGACACCTAGAAGAAATCCCGATTTTTTGACCAAAGAAATCCTTACTTTTTGACACTTAGAAATAATCCCCACTTCGACAGAAAAAAGCCCTATTTTTTGACAGAAAAAACCCTGACTTTTTGACACTTAGAAGAAATCCCGATTTTTTGACCAAAAAAATCCTGATTTTCTGACACTTAGAAATAATCCCCACTTTGACAGAAAAAAATCCCTATTTTTTGACAGAAAAAACCCAGACTTTTTGACACTTAGAAGAAAATCCCAATTTTTTGACACTTAGATAAAAATCCCGATTTTTTGACACTTAGAAGAAAATCCCGACTTTTTGACACTTAGAAGAAAATCCCGACTTTTTGACACTTAGAAGAAAATCCCGACTTTTTGACACTTAGACGAAAATCACGACTTTTTGACAGAAGAAAATCACGACTTTTTGACACTTAGAAGAAAATCACGACTTTTTGACACTTAGAAAGAAATCACGACTTTTTGACACTTAGAAAGAAATCACGACTTTTTGATAGAAAGAAATCCCGACTTTTAGATAGAAAGAAATCACAAGTTTTTGATTAAAAAAAATCACGACTTTTTGACACGTAGAAGAAAATCCAGACTTTTTGACACTCAGAAGAAAATCCCGACTTTTTGACACTTAGAAAGAAATCCCAACTTTTTGACAATTAGAAAGAAATCCCGACTTTTTGACAATTAGAAAGAAATCCCGACTTTTTGATAGAAAGAAATCCCGACCTCGGATTGAAAGAAATCCCGACTTTTAGATAGAAAGAAATCCCGACTTTTTGATTTAAAAAAATCACGACTTTTTGACACTTAGAAGAAATCACGACTTTTTGATTTAAAAAAAATTCAGACTTTAACACTTAGAATGAAATCCCGACTTTTTGATAAAAAAAAAAAATCCAGACTTTGACACTTAGAAGAAATCCCGATTTTTTGACCAAAGAAATCCTGACTTTTTGACACTTAGAAATAATCCCCACTTCGACAGAAAAAAATCCCCAATTTTTTTTACAGAAAAAACCCTGACTTTTTGACACTTAAAAAAAAAAAAAATTTTTTTGACACTTACAAGAAAATCCCGACTTTTTGACACTTAGAAGAAAATCCCGATTTTTTGACCAAAGAAATCCTGACTTTTTGACACTTAGAAATAATCCCCACTTCGACAGAAAAAAATCCCTATTTTTTGACAGAAAAAACCCAGACTTTTTGACACTTAGAAGAAAATCCCAATTTCTTGACACTTAGACAAAAATCCCGAGTTTTTGATACTTAGAAGAAAATCCCGACTTTTTGACACTTAGAAGAAAATCCCGACTTTTTGACACTTAGAAGAAAATCCCGACTTTTTGACACTCAGAAGAAAATCCCGACTTTTTGACACTTAGAAAGAAATCACGACTTTTTGATAGAAAAAAATCACGACTTTTTGATTTAAAAAAATCACGACTTTTTGACACTTAGAAGAAATCACGACTTTTTGACACCTAGAATGGAATTCAAACTTTTTGATTAAAAAACAATCCAGTCTTTTTGACACTTAGAAAAAAATTTAGAAATTTTTACACTTAGAAAAGAATCCAGACTTTTTGACACTTAGAAGAAATCCCGACCTTTTGACAAAAACAAATTCAGACTTTTTGACGGAAAAAAATCCAGACTTTTTGGATACAAAAAATCCAGACTTTCTGATAAAAAAAATCCAGAATATTTGACACTCAGAAAACAATCCAGTCTTTTTGACACTTAGAAAAAAATGTAGACATTTTGACACTTAGAAAAGAATCCAGACTTTTTGACACTTAGAAGAAATCCCGATTTTTTGACAGAAAAAAATTTCAGACTTTTTGACAGAAAAGAATCCAGACTTTTTGATAAAAAAAAAAAAAATCCAGAATTTTTGACACTCAGAAAACAATCCAGTCTTTTTGACGGTTAAAAAAAATCCAGACTTTTTGACACATGGAAAAAATCTAGACTTTATCACACTTGGAAAAAATCCAGACTTTCTGACAGAAAAAAATCCAGATTTTGACAGAAAATAATCCAGGCGTTTCGACACTTAAAAAAGCAAGAACTTTTCACACTTGGAAAAAATCCAGACTTTTTGCCAGAAAAAATCCAGACTTTTTGACACTGGGAAAAAAATCCAGACTATTTGACACTTGGAAAAAAATCAGAACTTTTTGACACTTGCAAAAAATCCAGACTTTTTGACACTTGGAAAAAATCCAGATTTTTTGACACTTGGAAAAAATCCAGACTTTTTGACACTTGGAAAAAATCCAGATTTTTTGACACTTGGAAAAAAATCCAGACTTTTTGCAAGAAAAAAACAACTTTTTGACGATTACAAAAAAATCCAGATTTTTTGACACTTACAAAAAAATCCAGACTTTTTGGCACTTGGAAAAAATCCCAACATTTTGAGACTTAGAAAAAATGAATGTCATTTGTTCACAACCGAATGGAATGCTGACGCGGGTGATTCCGACTATTTTGGACTGGTAGTTGTCGATGGGAGGCCTATGTGAAGTGAGGTGAAGTGAATTATATTTATATAGCGCTTTTTCTCTAGTGACTCAAAGCGCTTTACATAGTGAAACCCAATATCTATTTTTTACATTTAAACCAGTGTGGGTAGCACTGGGAGCAGATGGGTAAAGTGTCTTGCCCAAGGACACAACGGTAGTGACTAGGATGGCGGAAGCGGTGATCGAACCTGCAACCCTCAAGTTGCTGGCACGGCCGCTCTACCAACCGAGCTATACCGCCCACAATTACTGCGATCATGACAGAAGCTCCAAAACACCCATCCATCCATCCATTTTCTACCGCTTATTCCCTTTTTTGGGGTCGCGGGGGGCACTGGCGCCTATCTCAGCTACAATCGGGCGGAAGGCAGAGAAGGCAGCATCGGTCTGAAATTCCTTGTCTTTGACCTCACGCCAGCGAGTAATGTTGATCCTGATTGTGGCTCCGTTTTCCTTCTTTTGTTTTTTCAGACAAAACGTTTCGTTTCTTTGGGTGGAGTTTGCATGTTCTCCCCGTGAATGCGTGGGTTCCCTCCGGGTACTCCGGCTTCCTCCCACTTCCAAAGACATGCACCTGGGGATAGGTTGATTGGCAACACTAAATTGGCCCTAGTGTGTGAGTGTGAGTGTGAATGTTGTCTGTCTATCTGTGTTGGCCCTGCGATGACCGGAGGGAACCCACGCATTCACGGGGAGAACATGCAAACTCCACCCAAAGAAACGAAAAGTTTTGTCTGAAAAAACAAAAGAAGGAAAACGGAGCCACAATCAGGATCAACATTACTCGCTGGCGTGAGGTCAAAGACAAGGAATTTCAGACCGATGCTGCTTTCTCTCTGTTCCTGCTGGACCAGTAAGTAACTTTCGATTTTCAAATCAAAATGCTAATGCTATTGCTAGCTATTGGATATTTGCGTATAGAAATAAAAAGCCACCAGCTTGTTTGTTTGCAGTTTCACACTACTTCCGCTAGTGTTTCTTTGCTTCGGACCTGCATCCGCCCAAATACATTCTTGGCAGTAGCATCATGTTCGTAGAACATTCCAAGATCATTCCCTGATAGTGTCTGCTATTTAATATAATATCAGCATAGCCATTAGAGATACTATATTGTGCCAACATTACAGCGGTTTGAAGCTATATGTCCTCATAAGAAATGTGGTCTTCTTCTGGCAAAACACTACCGTTTTTGGCCCAGAGGCGCCGCCAAAATCAACCAAAAAGTTAAAGTTCTTAAGTGGGGCTTTGAAGTCCATTGGCGTGGAGGACGAGAATTGGAACTAAAAGAAGTAGAAGTGCTCTAGAGGAGGTTAGCGAGAGTCAACAAGCAAATGCTCCCCTGCAGTCAAGCCCAGATTGGAATTTGCGGACAATAAGATTAGCCAAAGGCAATTAAACTTTAGGGGGGGGGGTTGTCTTGAGAGCCCCCCCGCAGCCCATTGTCATGTGATTAACTCCCAAGCAGCGATCTGTGGTGGCGGCGGGGAACAACACATCCACTAATCACGGATCGCGCCGCACTGGCAGCTCCGTCATGTGAGTGAGGAGCCTCCAGATTCAGGTCCTCCACGGTTGCCATGGCGCTGCTCCATCACCATGCGACCGGCGAGTTTTATCCCGGGGTGTCCGTGTACCGCAGGGGTGTCCAAAGTGTGGCCCGGGGGCCATTTGTGGCCCGCAGCCAATTGTTTACCGGCCCGCCACACATTCTGCAAAAATTGCAAAATTGATAGCATTGCAAAAATTTAAAAAAACATTTAAAAAAAAGTGGAATGAGGTGAAATTTAATGAGAAAAAATGGTAATGTTGACACAAAGCTGCCATGCAGGCAGTTTTTTTTCCCCCTTTTGTCTTTATTTTCCTTTTTTTTCCCCATCGCTCAAAAAATAAAAAAATAAAAAAATCTATGTCATAGTGAATTATTACTTAAAAATGATCACTTTAAAATGTTTTATGTGGAAAAAAAATATTGCATATGTTGTGAAGTTTTTGACGCATAAAAACATCAAAGTTTTGACAAAAGAGCATAAAACAAACAAAATAATAGTTCAAACTTTAAATCGACAGATGTATGGGAAGTTGATCTTGAAATGTAAGTGTTAAAAGTAAAAAAAAAAAAAAAAAAAAAATGCATTACTTTATGAGTGGGGAACCTTTCGGATCTCAAATATGTTTAGTAGGATTTTATTGAACTTTTCACTGGGATTACTCAAAAATATTAAATACCCGTATTTCCTTGAATTGCCGCAGGGCATAAAGTATGCGCCTGCCTTGAATTACTCGCTTCCCAAAATAATTAGCGCATGCTTAGTATCACCGCCTGGTCAAACTCGTGACATCACGAGTGACCCTTCCCCTGTCATCATTTTCAAAATGGAGGAGGCTGATTTCAATCACGGTCATTTGAAATCGCATAAAAGGGAAGAAAATTAAGAGCTATTCAGTAGGATTTAAGGTCCGAGCTTACATCACACTCAAATTTTTACTGCATTCCTTTGGTAAGTGCCGGAGTGAGAAGAGGTTTTAAAATAATTAGCGCATGCTTACTTTTACCGCATGCCTTTGGGAAGCGCAGGAGTGAGAAGAGGTTTTAAATTGATTAGCGCATGCTTACTTTTACCGCATGCTTGTGGGAAGCACGGGAGTGAGAAGAGGTTTTAAATTGATTAGTGCATGCTTACTTTTACCGCATGCTTGTGGGAAGCACGGGAGTGAGAAGAGGTTTTAAATTGATTAGCGCATGCTTACTTTTATCGCATGCCTTTGGGAAGCGCAGATGTGAGAAGAGGTTTTGAAATAATTAGCGCATCCTTACTTTTACCGCATGCCTTTGGGAAGCGCAGGAGTGAGAAGAGGTTTTAAATTGATTAGTGCATGCTTACATTTACCGCATGCCTTTGGGAAGTTTCGGCGTGAGAAGAGGTTTTAAAATAATTAGTGCATGCCTACTTTTACCGCATGCCTTTGGGAAGCGCAGGAGTGAGAAGAGATTTTAAATTAATTAGCGCATGCTTACTTTTACCGCATGCCTTTGGAAGCGCAGGAGTGAGAAGAGGTTTTAAATTAATTAGCGCATGCTTACTTTTATCGCATGCCTTTGGGAAGCGCAGGAGTGAGAAGAGGTTTTAAATTAATTAGCGCCCCGGCGGCAATTCAAGGAAATACGGTAAATAAAATCAATGGTGTCCTGCATTATTGATCTTTGAGGGCTTTAATTGCTAAATAAAGGAACTCTCCTGAAGGAATCTATAAA
>NC_084625.1:13155822-13165822 GCF_033978795.1 Nerophis ophidion
TTTAAAGAAATGTTTGTATTAAATCAACATTAAAAACACATACACTTATAATTAGTGCACCAACCACAAAAACCTCCCTTTTTCCTGACAAAAACGTCCCTTTTTCATGACAAAGAAAAAAAATTAAATAAAAATAAATACCCCCCCCTCCCCCAGGCCGCGGGACAAATTATTAAGCGGATACAAAAAGGTTGGGGACCACTGCTCTACATAGACTTCCAGAGACGCTCGGCATCCGTGGGCGGGATTAAGCAGAGCATTTATCCAATGACTGTGTAGTCTGGAACAAACCAGTCTATGCTCCCCCATTGAAGTCAATGAACGCTCAGGTTCAAGACTGTTTAATGCACTGTGACACAATGAATGAGAAGGAAGTCTCGTTGCTGTTTCTGAACAAAATTTATTCTAGCACATATTTAGTCAATGAAATGTCAACACAAAAGTACATATATGAGCACTTTTAAAAACATATATATTAGTCTCACAGCAATCACAGCTAATACTGTTACAATAGCCATGGCCACAGTTTGACCCTGGAAGAGATTAATGCAAATCCCATTTAATGGTAGACACTGTTAAGTTGGCATTTGTTCCGCTTATTCTTTGGCATTATTGTGGCTTCAACAACAAAAAGTTAATGGCAGCAGTGAACTGTATTTTATGGTTGCATGGCTGTTAAAGGGGAACATTATCACCAGACCTATGTAAGCGTCAATATATACCTTGCAGTTGCAGAAAAAAGACCATATATTTTTTTAACCGATTTCCGAACTCTAAATGGGTGAATTTTGGCAAATTAAACGCCTTTCTGTTTATCGCTCTGGAGGGGATGACGTCAGAATGTGACGTCTCCGAGGTAATACAGCCGCCATTTTCATTTTCAACCCATTGTAAACATTGGGTCTCAGCTCTGTTATATTCCGTTTTTTCGACTATTTTTTGCAACCTTGGAGACATCATGCCTCGTCGGTGTGTTGTCGGAGGGTGTAACAACACTAACAGGGAGGGATTCAAGTTGCACCACTGGCAAGATATCTGCCGCCAGACCCCCATTGAATGTACCAAAGTGGCTCCACATTTTACCGGCGATGACAGACATGGCACAGAGATGTATGGATAACCTGCAGATGCATTTGCAACAATAAAGTCAACGAAATCACAAAGGTGAGTTGTGTTGATGTTGACTGCCAGCTAATCGATGCAAACATGCTACGCTAATCGATTTTAACATGCTATTTACTGGCGGTGCTAAAGCGGACATGGCACAGAGATGTATGGATAACCTGCAGATGCATTTGCAACTATATTACGTTTCCTTCCACCCACATTTAAGGCGAAAACAACACTTACCAATCGACGGATTTAAGTTGCTCCAGTGTCACGAGATGCGAAAGTCCTGATCGTTTCGTCCGCACATTTTACCGGCGATGCTAACGCAGCTATTCGGCCATGCTATGGCTATGAATAGCGTCAATAGCTATTCGCTCAATAGCTTCAGTTTCTTCTTCAATACTTTCATACTACAACCATCCGTTTCAATACATGCGTGATCCGTTGAATGGCTTAAGCCGCTGAAATCAGAGTCTGAATCCGAGCTAATGTCGCTATATCTTGCTGTGCTATTCGCCATTGTTTGTTTACATTGGCAGCACTGTATGACGTCACAGGGAAATGGATAGTCTCATCGCAAATAGCGAAAATCAAGCACTTTAAAGCTTTTTTTAGGGATATTCGGAGACCGGTGAAATTTTGAAAAAAAATTCAAAAAATACAACATGCAACTAGGAACTGATTTTTATTGTTTTTAACCCTTTTGAAATTGTGATAATGTTGCCCTTTCAGAATGTTACATGTTTTTGTTTTTTCAAGATGCCAGGAACAGAATATTTAATTTCCCATTATGATTACAGTATTTCCCTGAATTGCCGCCGGGGCGCTAATTAATTTATAACCTCTTCTCACTCCTGCGCTTACCAAAGGCATGCGGTAAAAGTAAGCATGCGCTAATTATTTTAAAACCTCTTCTCACTCGGGCACTTACCAAAGGCATGCAGTAAAAAAATTGAGTGTGATGTAAGCTTGGACCTTAAATCCTACTTAATAGCTCTTAATCTTCTTCCCTTTATGCGATTTCAAATTACCGGTATTGAAATCCGCCTCCTCCATTTTGAAAATGATGACAGGGGAAGTGTCACTCGTGTCATCACGAGTTTGTCCAGGCGGTAATACTAAGCATGCGCTAATTATTTTGTGAAGCGAGTTTGACCCGGCAGTAATTCAAGGCAGGTGCATACTATATGTCCTGCGGCAATTCAAGGAAATACGGTAACTCTATCATTGTATTTTTTTACCACGTGCAATTCTAAAAAAAATATTACAAAGCAACATTTTAAGGGGAAAAAAAGCCTCAGTCTGCATTTTTTGCTTCTTTTGTTGGCTTAGGGGGAGGCTCATTATTAGAAGTGGTTAACTTTATTTGACCTTATAAAGGTCAGGTGACGTTGAAATGTTACTTACTGTATTTTACGGACTATAAGCCACACTTGAACTTTTTTCCCCCTTAAAACTCGACAGTGTGCCTTATAACCCGGTGTACCTAATGTACGGAATAATTCTGGTTTTGCTTACAGACCTCAAAGCAATTTTATTTGGTACATGGTGTAATGATGAGTGCGACCAGTAGATGGCAGTCAAACATACGAGATAAGTGTAGGCTGCACTATGACAGCAATATGACTCAAGTAAACAACACCAACATTTTATATGTTCCATTGAAAATTTATAACATTACACACGGCGCTCAAAAATCTATGAAAATATTTTAGTACGACTTTGGCAAGCTATGAAGCCGCACCCCTTGATGGATTGTACTGTGCTTCAACATACGAGTATTATTATGGTGTGTGTAGAAGGTAAGACATTATCTGGCGGTTTGTTTCGCAATATAACGCAAAAGCAACTTTTCTTACTTTCTGGTACCTGCTGATCTGTTTTTGGGATCTGCATTAATGCTGAAAATTTGCGCAGTTCTGCCTTTGTGGTCAAAGAAAATTGAGCTGTTTGGCAACAATACCCAGAAGTATGTTTCATGACTCAAGTAAACAGCACCAACATTTTATATGTTCCATTGAAAATTTAGAACATAACACACGGCGCTCAAAAATCTATGAAAATATTTTAGTACGACTTTGGCAAGCTATGAAGCCGCACCCCTTGATGGATTGTACTGTGCTTCAACATACGAGTATTATTTAGGTGTGTGTAGAAGGTAAGACATTATCTGGCGGTTTGTTTCGCATTATAATGCAAAAGCAACTTTTCTTACTTTCTGGTACCTGCTGATCTGTTTTTGGGATCTGCATCAATGTTGAAAATTAGCGCAGTTCTGCCTTTGTGGTCAAAGAAAATTGAGCTGTTTGGCAACAATACCCAGAATTATGTTTGGAGGAGAAAATGTGAGGCCTTTAATCCCAGGAACACCACCTCTACAGTCAAGCATGGTGGTGGTAGTATTGTTTTTTGGGCCTGTTTTGCTGCCAATGGAACTGGTGATTTATAGAGACTAAATGGAACAGTGAAAAAAGAGGATTACCTCTAAATTCTTCAGGACAACCTAAAATCATCAGCCCGGAGGTTGGGTCTTGGGTGCAGTTGGGTGTTCCAACAGGACAATGACCCCAAACACATGTCAAAAGTGGTAACGGAACGGCTAAATCAGGCTACATTTAAGATTTTAGAACGGCCTTCCCAAAGTCTTGACTTAAACGTGTGGACAATGCTGAAGAAACAAGTCCATGTCAGAAAACCAACACATTTAGCTGAACTGCGCCAATTTCGTCAAGAGGAGTGGAAACTCAAGTCAGCCATGACATTATGTTCCACTACATTTTTGACCACAACTGTATTTTTCTCCTGTTCCTTATTTTTGATAGGTCATAAAAACGATTTTATCATAAACGTTCTTCTAGCTGCTCGATTATCCACCATCAATTTGTGATAAAACTTTCTTTAAAAAAAACTGTTAACATTTTTTTTAACTGTTGAACCTTACGCTATTTTGTCAAACAAACAGTGATGTTTGACCAGAGGTGGGTAGTAACGCGCTACATTTACTCCGTTAAATCTACTTGAGTAACTTTTGGGATAAATTGTACTTCTAAGAGTAGTTTTTATGCAGCATACTTTTACTTTTACTTAAGTATATTTATAGAGAAGGAACGCTACTTTTACTCCGCTCCATTTAGCGACATTCAGCTCGCTACTCGCTACTTTTTTTTATCGATCTATTAATGTTTGTTTTGGTTTTTCAAAGTAGGATCTACGCATGCCTGCGTTTCACCAATCAAATGCAGTCACTGGTGACATTGGACCAATCAAACAGAGCCGGTCGGTCACATGATCGTCACTCGTAAAATCCCGACTTAAACAAGTTGAAAAACTTATTTGGGTGTTACCGTTTAGTAGTCAATTGTACGGAATATGTACTGAACTGTGCAATCTACTAATACAAGTTTCAATCAATCAATATATCAATCAATCAATCAATCAATGCCTACTGAGCCTATGGTGCTGTTAAGTTATTGTGGCTCAATATGCCTCAATTTTTTTTTTATTTTAACATACTATTATTTAATATATATTATCGTTTTAGTTGCTTAAGAGATTTTCCTGGCTCTGAATTTGCTCGTTGCTATTTTTATGTTTTTGTGCATTACTTGTTGCCGTCATCGCTAAACAAACAGGTTACTCATCAGTTACTCAGTACTTCCGTAGTTTTTTCACAACATACTTTTTACTTTTACTCAAGTAAATATCTGGGTGACTACTCCTTACTTTTACTTGAGTAATAAATCTCTTAAGTAACAGTACTCTTACTTGAGTACAATTTCTGGCTACTCTACCCACCTCTGTGTTTGACACAATATATATTTATTGCACCATATGTTTGGCACCTGGCCACGCTCACTGTACTAAACAACAACAAACGACATATGTTTGTATTTATTTTCATCTTTTCCCTCTCGCGAGATCAGACCTGGACGAATTAAGACCCGGGGGCCACATGCGGCCCGTTAAGCTTTTCGATCTGGTCCGCCGGATATTCAAACATCATTTTTTGGGATCTTTAAGATGGAAAGTGTAGCTGCCATTATGATGTGCAGTTTTCAAATCACCATCAAAGATGGGCCCCCAATTGTCGTGGTCTCCATGCCTTTTGAACCTGGCCTTCTCTTTGCCAAGGACAGTCTCCCCACTTTAAAAGATTTCAGGCACAGGTGTTCTCCTGAAGGCAATCCATCCAACAGGAGGACAATCATACTCGTTTCGAGTGATTGCCGACTTATGTACGTATGTTTGTACATATATGTGTGTATGTATGTGTATGCCTCCTGTGTGGACTGTTGGGGCTTTTGGTGGGTGGGGTCCGCGCCCTCTGTTCCGAATAGTTAAAGCACTTACACACAGAGGACTTCAAGGGATTGTCCTGCTGAGAGGCATGGCGGGGGTATGAGGATGCCTCCATGGTGCTCCAGTCCTCAAAACTTGTCCCCTGCTCGTCCATCCCTCAATTTTAACTGCATCTTAGACACTTAGGGTTTGGGGGCCTTGGCATGGTAGGGACCCATCACAGCCTTGATGTCCCCCAATTTTTTTTAATCGCATTATCTCCCTCACGTCTTGAACTATACAACGTATTTCAATGATTGGAATCTGCGCTTTTGCCTGATATTTTAGTGACCAGTGTTATTTCGATAAAAAAACTGATTGTTTACCGGCCCGCCACAGATTCTGGAAATGCTATTGCAAATATTAAAAAAAACACTTGAAAAAAGGGAAATAAGGTGAAATCGAACAAGAAAAAGTTGCTTTCATGCAGGCTGTTTTTTTTTCTTTTGTCTTTATTTGATTTTTTTTGCCGTTGCTCAAAAGAAAAAAAAAAGACAAAAAGCTATGTTATAATTAATTATTTTGAAGGCTCCAATTGGTTCAAGTATTTCACTTTAAAATGTTTTGTGTTGTAAATATTGCATGTATTGTGTGGTTGCCATATAAAAACTGATGTTTTTAACAAAAGAGCATAAAACAAACAAAATAATAGTTCAAACGTAAAATTGATAGATTTTGATCCTGTAACTTGTGTTGAAAGTAAAAGAAAAACCTAATAAAAATGTATCACTTTATGAGTGGGGGCACCCTTTGGATCCCAAATATATTTATTGGTATTTTATTTATCTTTATACTGTTATTACTCAAAAAATATAAAATACGCTAATTAAAATGAACGGTGTCCTGCATTATTGATCTTTTAGGGCTTTAATTACTAAATACTGCATATTTCAGTTTTACTATTAAAAAAAAAAAAAAGTAGTTTTTGAAAGAAAAGCCATAAAACTTTTTTTTTTCTTCATATATCAACTTTAAGTTGATATAGAGATTTATTGTAAGCATTGAATAAATAATAATAATAATACTAATAATAATTTGGCGTATTTTTAACATTTTAATGACTGAGACCTTTTATGGTCCCCGGGACCCTTAAAGGTAAAAGGAATTTTAAAAATCCATACATTTTTTTTGTGGTTTGAAAATGAAAAATATCAAAATGGCCCCCGCAGGCTTTTATTTTTCCATGTGCGGCCCTCAGTGGAAAAAGTTTGGACACCCCTACTTTTCTAAATAAAAGGGTTTAGAAAAAATTGCATTATTGGCTTTATTTTAACCAAAAATCTTTGAGTGCGGAAGACCGGTACTTTTCAGATGCGGTATGGTACCGAATATGATTAATCAGTATCGCGGTACTATACTAACACCCGTATACCGTACAACCCTACTAGTTACTATGGTAATCTACCTCACAGCAGGTCAGATGAGGCACCAAGCAGTGTGGGTGGGGAGCGTTTCCACAGAGTGTTTCCAGAGCGGCCAGCCTGAAATGCGGGTGTCAGGGACTGACGTGGAAAAAAGATTTTACAATTCTAAAGCTTAGTAATATATCAGATGTATCAGATAGTAAACGTTTTTTGTTTTTTTACCCTTTGCGTTCCTATTTTGCTGTGTTTTTTGCATTTGGCTTGATTGTAAAATACGTCGATTGAGAGGAGTTGTGATATATGTTGTCAATATTCAGCGTTTTATCGTTCATAAAAAAAAAATTAAATTCCATTCCGTTAAGGCGGTCTGTCATAACATTTTTAGCATTCAATCAGACTTTATTGTGAGGTTTTGCATTAGTTTTCCTAAAAATAGATATACCGGCCCCAAGACAAATTTTTTTCCTCTAAATTTGGCCCCCCGAGCATATTTGCCAACCCTCCTGGATTTTCCGGGCGACTCCCGAAATTCAGCGCCTCTCCCGATAACCTCCCGGGACAAATTTTCTCCCGACAGATCTCCCGAAATTCAAGCAGAGCTAGAGGCCACGCCCCCTCCAGCTCCATGCAGACTGACCTGACTCAACTTTGTGACCCTTTTAAACAGGACAATACTGCCATCTACTGTACATAGATATAGAATGTAAATATATTCTACATTTAAGTGCAGTCAAGGAACATGCATTAGGGAGTCCGTTCTGAAGTCCACAGTAAAGAGACGTAACTTCATCACGTCGCCTGGTTATTGACTCCAACCCAATATATTACACTGTTGACGAGCAAAATTAAGAAATACGCTTGCAAGTTCCAGAATGATTGGAAACAAAAATTTCAGTTTATCCAGGGTAGTTCAAAGGGGAAGGGGTATGTTGCCTGTAAATTTGGTAGAATAGACATCTCCATTGAACACGGAGGCCAGCCATGAACAGTCAGCGAAGCCCAAAGCGTCCGCAGCGCTGCATCGTTCACAACCCAGTATTATGGCCCACCTCGCAAAATGGAGACCCGATGGTGTATCTTATGCTGACACAAAGATGGCTATGCTGATAGCTGGAAGCAACATCCCGTTCTCATTTGCGGATGTCTTCAAAAAATCCGTGAAGGATGTTCCCGGATTCGGAGATCGCTCGCCAATACGCAAATGGCAGAACAAAGGTTACTCAAATAGTGAAAGGTAAGTGTTTTTTTTTTTTTTTGTAACCAGCAAGCACAGTACAGTTAGTAGAAAAACTGTGTTTTTATTACTGTGTATTTGATAGTTGAATTTTCGACGGCACCTATTTCTTTTATATATACATATAATAAAATATATATAGCTAGAATTCACTGAAAGTCAAGTATTTCACACACACACACACACACATATATATATATATATATATATATATATATATATATATATATATATATATATATATATATATATATATGGAATATAAATGAAATACTGGAGTTGGTGAATTATACGCAGCCCCTCTTAACCATGCCCCCCGCCCCAACCACGCCCCTAACCACGCCTCCGCCCCACCCCCGATCACGCCAAAATCGGAGGTCTTAAGGTTGGCAAGTATGCCCCCGAGTCAAAATAATTGCCCAGGCCTGGGCTAGATTTAGCCCGGGGAAGAACAAGCGTAATGTGTACAAGTATTTTAAAATAATCAAGTGGCCGTGAAACAGACATGGCGGCGTTTGGGCGAGCGCCGGTCGTGGTGACAGTGATGGATGGCGGCTGAGGACATGCCTAATGTGCTACTGATTTATTTGTCTGCACATTAGATCAACAATGGCCGCCTTATTGGATCGTTAGCAAGTCTGCGGGCTAACAACATGGGTCAGAAGTAATGGTTGGATCATAGACGTGTTTTGAAGAATCGATGCAAGGGATGAAACGTCAAAATGTTGTGAGCATCGTGTCTTTTTGTCATGCTCACAATCCATTTGAAATATTTTTTTTTTTACATATACAGTCAACTTAACGTATTCTGTACGGAGGGTCCAAAGGGACAAAATTAAACAATAAATACATCTTTATTGCTCAAAGGTGTCAATTTAATTCAAGTTCAATTTAGCCCATTTCACAATAATTTTAATCCATTTAATGCCAATATTTTGTTATTTCATTTACAATTGAATTAACTGTGTCATGATTTATTTAAGATTAATTTTCTGGACTGTATATGTCAAAAACGCAATAAACAAATGTAAAAAATAAAATAAAATAAAGAACTGATTAAATTAATAAAGTATACAATACATTTTTAATTTGAATAAACTATTGACATTTGTTCACAAAGTGGTGACCCTTGCCCCATCCTTGTTTGTGAACGACTTGAGCGTTTCATGGAAGCTGCTTTTATACCCAATCATGGCACCCACCTGTTCCCAATTCGCCTGTTCACCTGTGAAATGTTTCAAATAAGTGTTTGATGAGCATTCCTCAACTTTCTCAGTCTTTTTTTCCACTTGTACCAGCTTTTTTGAAACATGTTGCAGGCATCAAATTCCAAATGAGCTAATGTTTGCAAAAAATAAAGTTTTCCAGTTTGAATGTTAAGTATCTTGTCTCTGCAGTCTATTCCATTAAATATACAGTCACGATCAAAAGTGTACATACACTTGTAAAAAACTAAATGTCATGGCTTTCTTGAGTTTCCAATAACTTCTAAAAGTCTTTATTCTTTTGTGATAGTGTGATCACATGGACAAAAATAAGACCTTCTGAAGGAAAGTTCTGTTGTCAGATGAAACAAAAATTGAGCTGTTTGGCCACAATACCCAAGAATATGTTTGATGGAGAAAAGGTGAGGCCTTGAATCCCAGGAACACCCCACCTACCGTCAAGCATGGTGGTGGTAGTATTATGCTCTGGGCCTGTTTTTCTGCCAATGGAACTGGTGCTTTACAGATAGTAAATGAGACAATGACAAGGGAGGATTACCTCCAAATTCTTCAGGACAACCTAAAATCATCAGCCCGGAGGTTGGGTCTTGGGCGCAGTTGGGTGTTCAAACAGGACAATGACCCCAAAAACATGTCAAAAGTGGTAAGATAATGACTAAATCAGGCTAGAATTAAGGTTTTAGAATGGCCTTCCCAAAGTCCTGACTTAAACATGTGGACAATGCTGA
>NC_084625.1:13170822-13208322 GCF_033978795.1 Nerophis ophidion
AAAAACCCGAAATCATTGAAGTTGGCACGTTGTGTAAATCGTAATTAAAAACAGAATACAATAATTGGCAAATCTTTTTCAACATATATTCGATTGAATAGACTGCAAAGACAAGATACTTAACTTATCAACAACACCCAGAAACGCTGCTTGCTTCACTGGGCCCGAGCTCATTTGAGATGGACTGATGCAAAATGGAAAAGTGTTATGTGGTCTGACAAGTCCACATTTCAAATAGTTTTTGGACGCCGTGTCCTCCGGAACAAAGTGGAAAATAACCATCGGGATTGTTATAGGAGCAAAGTTGAAAAGCCAGCATCTGTGATGGTATGGGGGTGTATTAGTGCCCAAGGCATGGGTAATTTACACATCTGTGAAGGCACCATTAAGGATGAAGGATCCATACAGGTTTTGGAGCAACATATGTTGCCATCCAAGCAACGTTATCATGGACGCCCCTGTTTATTTCAGCAAGACAATACCAAGTCACTTGTTACTACAGCGTGGCTTCATAGTAAAAGAGTGTGGGTACTAGACTGGCCTGCCTGTAGTCCAGACCTGTCTCCCAATGAAAATGTGTGGCCCAATATGAAGTCTAAAATACCACAACGGAAACCCCGGACTGTTGAACGACTGAGGCTCTACATAAAACAAGAATGGGAAAGAATTCCACTTTCAAAGCTTCAATAATTTGTTTCTTCAGTTCCCAAACATTTATTGAGTGTTGTTAAAAGAAAAGGTGATGTAACACAGTGGTGAACATGCCCTTTCCCAACTACTTTGGCTCGTGTTGCAGCCATGAAATTCTAAGTTAATTCTTATTTGCCAAAAAATAGTTTGAGTTTGAACATCAAATATGTTGTCTTTGTAGTGCATTCAACTGAATATGGGTTGAAAAGGATTTGCAAATCATTGTATTCCGTTTATATTTACATCAAACAGTTTCCCAACTCATATGGAAATGGGATTCGTATATATGTATGCACCTGGGGATAGGTTGATTGGCAACACTAAATTGGCCCTAGTGTGTGAATGTGAGTGTGAAAGTTGTCTGTCTATCTGTGTTGGCCCTGCGATGAGGTGGCGACTTGCCTTCTGCCCGATTGTAGCTGAGATAGGCACCAGCGCCCCCCACGATCCCAAAGGGAATAAGCAGTAAAAAATGGATGGATGGATATACACACACACACACACACACACACATATATATATGAGTTGGGAAGTTGTGTTAGATGTAAATATAAACAGAATACAATGATTTGCAAATAATTTTCAACCCATATTCAGTTGAATGCACTACAAGGACAACATATTTGATGTTCAAACTCAAACTTTTTTTTTTTGCAAATAATAATCAACATAGAATTTCATGGCTGCAACACGTGCCAAAGTAGTTGGGAAAGGGCGTGTTCGACACTGTGTCAAATCACCTTTTTATTTTAACAACACTCAAACGTTTGGGAACTGAGGAGACACATTTTTGGAGCTTTTCAGGTGGAATTCTTTCCCATTCTTGCTTGATGTACAGCTTAAGTTTTTCAACAGTCCGGGCTCTCGGTTGTCGTGTTTTGGGCTTCAAAATTTTCAATGGGAGACAGGTCTGGACTACAGGCAGGCCATTCTAGTACCCCCGCACTCCTTTACTATGAAGCCACACTGTTGTAACATGCGGTGTGGCATTGTCTTGCAGAAATAAGCAGGGGCGTCCAAGATAACGTTGTTTCAATGGCAGTATATGTTGCTCCAAACCTGTATGTACCATTCAGCAGTAATGGTGCCTTCGCAGATGTGTAAGTTACCCATGCCTTGGGCACTAATACACCCCCATACCATCACAGATGCTGGCTTTTGAACTTTGGTTCTTTTCCTCTCTGTTCCCGAGGACACCAATGTCCACAGTTTCCAAAAACAATTTGAAATGTGGACTCGTCAGACCACAGAACACTTTTCCACTTTGCATCAGCCCATCTTAGATGATCTGGGGCCCAGAGAAGCCGGCGGCATTTTTGGATGTTGTTGATAAATGGCTTTCGCTTTGCATAGAAGAGCTTTACCTTGCACTTATGTAGGCTTTCTCTTTGCATAGTAGAACTTTAACTTGCACTTGCAGATGTAGCGACAAACTGTATTTAGTGACAGTAGTTTTCTGAAGTGTTCCTGAGACCATGTGGCGATATCCTTTAGAGACACATTTTCGATGGGAGACAGGTCTGGACTGCAGGTGGGCCAGGAAAGTACCCGTACTCTTTTTTTTTTACGAAGCCACGCTGCTGTAACACATGCGGATTGTGGCTTGGCCTTGTCTTGTTGAAATAAGCAGGGGCGTCCATGAAAAAGACAGCGCTTAGATGGCAGCATATGTTGTTCCAAAACGTGTATGTACCTTTCAGCATTAATGGTGCCTTCACAGATGTGTAAGTTACCCATGTCTTTGGCACTAATGCACCCCCGTACCATCATAGATGTTGGCTTTTGAACTTTGCGTCGATGACAGTCTGGATGGTTCGCTTCCCCTTTGGTCTGGATGACTCGATGTCGAATATTTCCAAAAACAATTGGAAATGTGGACTCGTCAGACCACAGTACAATTATCCACTTTGCATCAGTCCACCTTAGATGATCTCGGGCCCAGAGAAGCCGGCGCCGTTTCTGGATGTTGTTGATTAATGGCTTTGGCTTTGCATAGTAGAGCTTTAACTTGCACTTACAGATGTAGCGACAAACTTACTTTAGTGACAGTGGTTTTCTGAAGTGTTCCTGAGACCATGTGGCGATATCCTTTAGAGAATGATGTCGGTTTTTGATACAGTGCCGTCTGAGGGATCGAAGGTCACGGTCATTCAATGTTGGTTTACGTGGAGTGATTTCTCCAGATTCTCTGAATGGTTTGATGATATTATGGACCGTAGATGTTGAAATCCCTGTACTGTACTGTGCAATCTCCTAAGTCTCAATCAATTAAATGGTTTTGCTAATGTCCGTTAACAAAAAGAAACTTGGACTAATTCCATCAGGAAACACTTAAGTGCTTGCTTTTTTTTTTTTTTTTACCAAAATAAGAGCTCCCAACATTAGAATGAGGAAATGAATAAGGTTTATAAGGAGGCTGTATTATTACCCTGAGCCTTACTTGAGCGTGTATGCATATGTCGGTGGGAGGAAAAGTAGTGGCGGCATCCAGGACGGCGGCTTTCGGGGTTGGGGGATCAGAGAATATCTACCGCCCGAGCTGGGGGCACAGATCACGGCGGCGTCGCTCATTTGTGTCTTACGCTGCCGAACACGTTTTCAAACACTGACTAAGTACGCCACTCGCATTCATCGCCATGACAACTGTGACCAATTCTTACCCCCCCCCCCCAAGCTCTCCAGCGGTAACTGTCAAACGTGCACATTTGTCATCAGGCTGCTTTGCATTGTGAGCGCTCTTATTTACAAAGTAGACGTCGTGCTACGACTCGCTGGAAGAAACGGTTTTCTGATATTGTGGTTATTACAGCGCACGTGTCAATCAAAGGCGTCAGGATAAAAACATTCTCATGTTGCTCCTATTTTGCATCAGCCGTCCTGAGGCATCACTGATTTGTACTAAAGATGGATGGGACACAAATCAACTAAATATTATTTTTTTTTTTTTTTTTAAGGCTGCAGGCTGCGGTAGACGGAACAGAAGAGGATTATTTTTCAAATCCTGTTTGGAGCCCTTTGTGAAGTAGCAGGAATTACTTGAAATCAATAGCCTTCTCGCGGTTTGAGTACTTATAGAAGGAATATTAACGGACGGCTGGAAGGCCACATTGCTAACGCTGAGGAGATTCAGTTAACGAGATCATTGAAATGTTGATCCCAAAATATCAATCGTTTATATTCAATGCAGATTGCTAATGCTAGCGTGTAGGGTTGGGGAATCTTTGGGCACCTAACGATTCGATCCGATTCCTGGGGTGTCGATTTGAATCGGAATCAATTGTCGATTCAACTGTATTCTCCATTCAAACCAATTCTCGCAATGTAAATATTATAACCTTTTCAAAACAGGTTTCGGGTTAAAAAAAGCTTGTTCTGGTTGGATGGAGATGGCCTAAATGTCACCCTAAAAATATATTCCTATAACAACATACATACACACATATATATACATACACATGCACATATGCACACATATATATATATATATATACACACACACAGTACATATATATACACACACATACATACACATATATACAGTATATACAGGACGAACATCCAACCACTATTCATAATGCAAAAAAGGGCCATCAGACTGATACATAACACAGGACCCCGAGAACACACTAATGGATTATTTATAAAAACATTTGATTTAAAACTACCAGATCTCATCCAACTCAAGACTGCCCAAACGATTTATAAAGCAAGTAAAGATTTACTTCCAACAGGGTTACAGAGAAGATTTTTACAGAGAGAAGGGAATTATAATTTAAAAGGAGAACTACTTTTTAAGATCCAATATTGTAGAACAACGCAGAAACGAATGAGTATAACAATAGCAGGGGTTAAAATATGGAACTGTTTAAAGGATGAAATAAAACACAGCACCAACATAAACCAGTTTAAAAAGCTTTTTAAATCATTCATCATTAGTAAATATAAGAAAGAAGAGCAAACATTGTTTTAGAAAGACAATAATATATAGTATGTATATAAATACAATTTATGATTTCATAATTATACATATAGGTTATATTAAAATGTATATATTACCACTTTATATATATATAATGTAAAAATGTATATGTTTGATTTAAATGTTAAACTGTGTATATGAGACGTGTGCTACATATATGTTGCTTATATATTGTTTAAAAAAAAAAGTAATATAAGTGAAGCATGTTTTAGATTTTACATATTTTGAACCTTGTTCTTGTTGTGATGGGGTAGGTTTATATAAGCGTTGCTTCAACCTACACCCTTTCGGCTCAATCATTGCTCAAATGAGTGTTTTTTTTTCTTTTCTTGTTGTTGTTCTTTGTTTTATGTGAAGATTGCCGAAATAAAAAATACATTTATTGATTAATTTACACACACATACATACACATATATACAGTATATACACACACACATAAATATACATACACAAATGTACATATATAAAAATACATATATACATATACACATATATATACATACATATATATGTATATATTCATACACACATATAGATACATACATACATAAATAAATACATATACACATACATATTATATATATATATATACATAAATGTAAACATATATACATACATATATACATACATACATATATATATATATATGTACATATATACACATGCATATATATATATACATACATATATATACATACATATATATACATGTATTTATATATATACACATATAATACACATATCTAGATACATATATACATATATATATACACATATCTACACACACCATATATATATATATATATATATATATATTATATATATATGTATATGGTATATATATATATATGTATATATATACACACGTACATATATATATATTATATATATATACATATATATATATACACATACCAAATAAACACACACATATACATACGATTATATATATACTGTATATATACACACACACATACATATATTATATATATTTATATATACACATACATACATACGACATATATATACACACATACATACGACATATATATACACACACATACATACGACATATATATACACACACATACATATGACATATATATACACACACACATACATATACACATATCTATACAAATACATATATCCACATACACACGTGCGTACACATGTACATACACATATATATATGTATATATATGTATTTATACATATATACACCTATATAAATATACACATATATATATATAGACATATATATATATATATAAACACACATATATATACACACACACATCCATATATACAGTACATACATATATATATATATATATATATATATATATATATATATATATATATATATATATAGTCTTAGAAAATTATGAATTGATTTCAAATCTGTATTAATGAAAACCGTGATATGGATCCAAAATATTTTTTTGGTGCACCCCTATGAACTAGCTTAACAACTTGTTAATGTCGATTAGTTGAAGCAAAATAGATAGCTATTTACCGTAGCGAGCTAGAGGAAATGGAAATTCCCACAAAACATTGATAAAGACAACAAAAATACATACAACGCAGATTGCTAATGCAACCTAGCTTTATTATGACACTTGCCAGATCGCTAATGTTGGATAGCGTCAGCTCAGTTTGACAGATTGATCATTTCATTCACTAGTGGGCACAAAATGTCCAAAACTCGCTTTAGTTGGTCTTTACATTGATCCCGGATTGTTAATACCAGTTAGCTTTAGCTCGGAAATCGATATCCATTGCTACTTCTGGCTAGCTTGAGCTCAATTGTATGGATAAATATACTTTGACGACTGGTTTTGACAATATCAGGAATTGTAATACCTTGTCTTTACATCCATCACAGATTGTTTAAGATAGCGAGCTTTAGCTTGCCAAATGCTAAGGTTTGCTTGCTAGCTATGTGGACAGATACGTTAATGATTCCACACCTGTAGCTAATGCTAACAAGCCTCAACTCAACAGAGCTCATTAAAAATGTCACACATTATTAATGCGAGTGTTTCGCCTGATACGATACGATGGTTTGTGGTGGTGTCCTCACTCCACATGTGACTCCAGAGACCCGAGTCACATGTCGGGACTTAGCCGACACGTGCCCTCAGTGGAAGACCCGTCGCGGCGGCTCAGTGCTGACTGACAGAGCGTCTTGTCTGCTTTTGGACACACAAAGACATCGCCATATAAATGCTAATTCTAATGTACGCTCTGTTGCCGGGGGGATTAATACGCGGAACCCCGATGACTGGTTCTGGTGGCTCCAGGGATTTGTATGACAATGTGAACTTCTTGAAACTGCGAAGGAGAACTAATCTTCCATTTGTTAGTGTTCAGGTTTTTTTTTGGCTGCTGTAATTCCAGGTAAACAAAAGAATCCTCGATGGGGTGTGATCTCATCGGGATGCCGACTCAGCAGGGTGGAGACGCGTTAAACGCAGCTTTATCCGCAGTAAAACTGAGACCTAACGTGTAGAAAAGAGGAAACATAACACTTTTAATATCGAGCATTTAGCAAGCACACACATAAAACAACTAGAAACTCATTGCGGGCTAACACCGTAGTCCAGGGGTCGGGAACCTTTTTGGCTGAGAGAGCCAAGAAGCCAAATATTTTAAAATGTATTTACCTAAGAGCCATATCATATTTTTTTAAACACTGAACACAACTAAACGCGCGCATTTTTAAGTAAGACCAACATTTCCAGAGTATAATAGGTCTCTTATTCTTTATAATAACATTGTTATTCTGAAACTAACTGTGGAGGGGGCGTGGCCTGCTGGCCTGCAGCAAAGCAGGATGTTGCCAGGACCGGCCTCGAAATCAGCGACAGGTGCGTTGATGACCAACCTGGGCCTTGTTATCTAATCACCTGTCGCTCTGTTATAAGCAGCGGCCAGGAAGAGAGACAGGGTTGGGGCTGGAGCCAGAGCGCGAGTGAGGACGAAAGAGAAAAACACAATTGCTGGAAAGCAACTGAGAGACAAATAAAATAAAACAATATTGTAACCCTAAAACAGACTATTGGTGGTCTGAAGAACCCCCAGGAGGGCAAGACCAACACTAACCAATAATAAATAAATTCCTTCTTACCATTAATGCAACTTTTTGAACATAAAAAAGCATGAGAATGTTTCATATTTTGAACGTTATTTTTAACACTGTGATTACAAGTGGAATTATTCATTACTTATCGTGTTAAGCAATGTCAGCTCAGATTTATCCGAGAGCCAGATGCAGCCGTAGCCGCTAGTTTCCGGAGACCCTTATTTTGTTAACGCAGTCTGGATGGAGCGGCACTTTTATTGTCTAGACAGGAACTGCGCGGTCGGTTTTTCCACATTACTGTGCATTTTTGTTTTCGTTAAATCCCCATCAAAATAAGCTACCTTAACCTGGGATAGGTTGATGTGAGTCCATGGTTCTCGCCCGAAAAAGAGTGCGGTGCCATCTCCGGGTTGGGGAGTAGACCCTGCCCCAAGTGGAGGACTTCAAGTACCTCGGAGTCTTGGATACATGGATGATACAGCAGAGGATTGGGAGAATGTCATGTGGTCAGATGAAACCAAAATAGAACTTTTTGCTATAAACTCAACTCCTCGTGTTTGGAGGAAGAAGAATACTGAGTTGCATCCCAAGAACACCATACCTACTGTGAAGCATGGGGGTGGAAACATCATGCTTTGGGGCTGTTTTTCTGCTAAGGGGACAGGACGATTGAATCCGGGTTAAGGAAAGAATGAATGGGGCCATGTATCGTGAGATTTTGAGCCAAAACCTCCTATCAGTGAGAGGTTTGAATGGTTGACCAAATACTTATTTTCCACCATAATTTACAAATAAATTCTTTAAAATTCCTACATTGTGAATTCCTGGATTTTTTTTCACATTCTGTCTCTCACAGTTGAAGTGTACCTATGATGAAAATTACAGACCTCCGTCATCATTTTCAGTGGGAGAACTAGGCTGACTAAATACTTTTTTGCCCCACTGTATATATATACATACATTTATACGGTTACTTTGCATTCAGTCTGATTTTTGCCATCTGCCAAATTTGTTTTTAGCCCAATCCACCCCCCAAGTCAAAAAGTTAGGACACCTCTGCAATAATGTAAATTATTGCTATGTATATTATTAACCCCCTCCACATCCCACCCCCCGGATTGTAAATAATTTAATGTATATACCCTGATGATTTACTTGTGTGATGACTGTATTATGCTGATAGTATATATTTGTACCATGAATTGATTTAACGTGGACTTAAACAAGTTGAAAAATGTATTCGGGTGTTACCATTTAGTGATCAATGGTACGGAATATGTACTCAACAGTGCAATCTACTAATAAAAGTTTCAATCAATCAAAAACTCTGCACAGCTATATTGTTTAGTTACTATATAGCAGAGGTCACCAACGCCCGTAAGGACCAGATGAGTAGCCTGCCGACCTGTTCTAAAAATATCTCAAATAGCAGCTGTGGAGAGGCAGGGCCAAGATGGCGGCGAGGAGGCAGGGATGGCGAGCGAGAGGCGAGGCGGGGCATGCCGGGAGCGACGCCACAAACAAGATCAGGTGTGTGTGAATGGCGCTCCTGTACACGGTTAACGTATCCCCTCTCGCTGTATAAAAGGGGAGAATGAGAAGAGAACAGGGCTGGCGGTGGTGCGGAGCGAGAGCAACCCATACGAGGAAGGAACGAGAGAGAGAGAGACGGCAACACCAGCAGCAGCGGGTGCAACCCGGAAGAGAGCGAGAGCGAGAGGCAGACGCAGACAACGAGAAGGCTGAAAAGCAACACGCAAAAGCTTTTGTTTATTGAAAAATAAAAGAAGTCTACACCTGATCAAAAGGCATGTCCTTCCTTGGTGGTCCCTGGAACCCGCAAAACGACGGCTTGAGTCTTTCACAGCAGCACTTACCAGTGAGCTGCCTCTATCTTTTAAATTGTACTTACTAGCAAGCTGGTCTCGATTTGCTCGATATTTTTAATTCTAAGTGAGACAAAACTCAAATAGAATTTGAAAATACAAGAAAATATTTTAAAGACTTGGTCTTCACTTGTAAAAATAAATTCATTTATTTGTTTTACTTCGCTTCTTATAACTTTCAGAAAGACAATTTTAGAGAAAAAAATACAACCTTAAAATTTATTTTAGGATTTTTAAACACATACCGTTTTACCTTTTAAATTCCTTCCTCTTCTTTCCTGACAATTTAAATCAATGTTCAAGCAAATTATTTTTTGTTACTGTAAAGAATAATAAATACATTTTAATTTAATTCTTCATTTTAGCTTCTGTTTTTTCGACGAAGAATATTTGTGAAATATTTCTTCTAACTTGTGATTAAAATTCAAAAAAATTATTCTGGCAAATTTCAAAAATCTGCAAAATCAAATTTAAATCTCATTTCAAAGTCTTTTGAATTTCTTTTAAAAGTTGTGTTCTGGAAAATCTAGAAGAAATAGTGACTTGTCTTTGTTAGAAACACAGCTTGGTCAAATTTGTTATATATTCTAACAAAGTGTAGATTGGATTTTAACTTATTTAAAACATGTCATCAAAAAAATATGTATTTATTGTGAGAAATCATTACGATGATCAGTGTTTCCACAAAGATAAATATTATTAATTAATAATAATAACACAGAGTCAAAGGTAAATTGAGCAAATTGGCTATTTCTGGCAATTTATTTAAGTGTGTATCAAACTGTTAGCCCTTCGCATTAATCAGTACCTAAGAAGTAGCTCTTGGTTTCAAAAAGGTTGGTGACCCCTGCTATATAGTAATTACACCGTGGAGAAAGAAAAATGGTAAATGGGTTATACTTGTATAGCGCTTTTCTACCTTCAAGGTACTCAAGGCGTTTTGACACTATTTCCACGTTCACCCATTCACACACTGATGGCGGGAGCTGCCATGCAAGGCCCTAACCACGACCCATCAGGAGCAAGGGTGAAGTGTCTTGCTCAAGGACACAGCGGACTTGACTATGTTGGTAGAAGGTGGGGATTGAACCATGAACCCTCAGGTTGCTGGCACAGCTCGTTAGAAAAAATGTGTGTAAATTATCCAAAAACTTTCCGCTCTGAGTTTCTATTGAACAGATGAGATCTGTCCTTGTTCGATCAAGCAAAGTTTTGGAAGATTCCGCTGTGTACGTTGGAATGACACGGGAGGGGTTATCTATTGTCCTCAAACCTGAATCCAGGACGAGCCCAAGCCTGAGGCATCTTCTTCTTTTGTCTTCAATGTGACCGAAAACAATGACCGTTTACATCCTCCCCATTCCTGTTGTGACATGTTGTTGCGTAAACATTGAATATCTAAATAAAAGAGGAGACGTAAACCTTTTTCGTCAGAGCGTGGTGCAGGACTGTACAGACAGTACAGTGGCCAAGTCTCTCCTCAGATCTGAGTCCAAATTTAAGTCTGTCTCTGTTTGATTCTTCGCCTTTTGTCTTGTTTAATAGATGTCATCAGTGTTTGAACCTGACACAGTCGCACAACGCCGTCCCGCATCTAAGGTAAGTTTGAAGCCTTGTGTGTCCCGGCACACATTTAATTGACAATAAAGACTTTTAAACCTGCTATATATTTACCCAGTTCTATGCCTTGGTCCCCTCTTAAACAAAATACTACTTTGTCTTTCCCTACCTAAGCAGGTACTGTTTTTGCTCTGATCAGCCCTTTCTCATAAAAAAAAAAAAAAAAAAAATGCTACAAAACAATCAGAAATGTCACATCCGCACATCGCTTCTAATTAATTCCTAAGAAATGTTCTGTACATAAGAGGTTTTCAATCTGCCGGCTGAGATAGACGTGCAAACCTGTCTCCATGTTGTGGCAGTATAATTACATCTTGCTACAAACTGAAGCAAAATAAATAAATGGATTGTTTTTTTTACAAGAAATCTATTTTTTCCCCCGAGCTGGTAAACTTCTCTTTGTGTGTTTGTTGTCTGCTACTAAAGTGAAAAAAAAAAAAAAAAAAAAGTCCTATTATAAACATTAGAACCATTTAGGTCACACGCAAAAAAAAAAACATTTGTCATTTCATAATTACGTCCAATTTGTTATTGTCAGAAAGAAAAAGACAGCGCTCTCCTTTGGCATCAATCACACATCATTTTCTTGAAAAGTTATGAAACGCGGCGTATTGATTCAATCTTATTCCGCAAACAACAGTGTCCCCTTTTTTTTTTTTTTTTTTTTTTTTTTTTTTGACGGCGACACGGATCATCATCACGCCTGACGAGGCGTCAGCGACTGCCAAATAAACACGGCGGCCAACAACAGGTAGTCAAAGTGCGTCTGGCGAGCGCCGGCGTCAGATCTATGGAAGCTGACAGCCTCGTCTGGAAGCCATCTTGGAAATGTAATTTCACGACAAGCATTAATGTCAGACGCATCATGTGGTGCCGCCGCTACGTCGCAGACATCCATCACACTTTGTCATCATTTTGTACTAGACTACACAAACACACCACACTATATGAACTTTCCTGTCATTAGTCAGACTTTGTGTACTTTGTCATTCCCAGTACCTCGGCTTCGGTTTCAAATGCATTCCAAGAATATCACACGAAAGTCAAAGCAATTTTTTTTACCATGATTTTATGGACAGAATTTCTAGGCACAGTCAAGGCGTTGAGGGGTTCCGGTTTGGTGACCGCAGGATTAGGTCTCTGCTTTTTGCAGATGATGTGGTCCTGATGGCTTCATCTGACCGGGATCTTCAGCTCTCGCTGAATCGGTTCGCAGCCGAGTGTGAAGCGACCGGAATGAGAATCAGCACCTCCAAGTCCGAGTCCATGGTTCTCGCCCGGAAAAGGGTGGAATGCCATCTCCGGGTTGGGGAGGAGACCCTGCCCCAAGTGGAAGAGTTCAAATACCTAGGAGTCTTGTTCACGAGTGAGGGAAGAGTGGATCGTGAGATCGACAGGCGGATCGGTGCGGCGTCTTCAGTAATGCGGACGTTGTACCGATCCGTTGTGGTGAAGAAGGAGCTGAGCCGGAAGGCAAAGCTCTCAATTTACCGGTCGATATACGTTCCCATCCTCACCTATGGTCATGAGCTTTGGGTCATGACCGAAAGGATAAGATCACGGGTACAAGCGGCCGAAATGAGTTTCCTCCGCCGTGTGGCGGGGCTCTCCCTTAGAGATAGGGTGAGAAGCTCTGCCATCCGGGAGGAACTCAAAGTAAAGCCGCTGCTCCTTCACATCGAGAGGAGCCAGATGAGGTGGTTCGGGCATCTGGTCAGGATGCCACCAGAACACCTCCCTAGGGAGGTGTTTAGGGCACGTCCAACCGGTAGGAGGCCACGGGGAAGACCCAGGACACGTTGGGAAGACTATGTCTCCCGGCTGGCCTGGGAACGCCTCGGGATACCCCGGGAAGAACTAGACGAAGTGGCTGGGAGAGGGAAGTCTGGGCTTCCCTGCTTAGGCTGTTGCCCCCGCGGCCCGACCTCGGATAAGCGGAAGAAGACGGATGGATGGATGGATGGATATAAAGACAATCCAATTAATTTGTTCCCAAAACAAAGCACATTTAATTGAACAGTCATTCTCAAACTGTGGTCGAGAGCAGTGAGATAGAATCTGGTGTGTCGTGGGAGATGATCTAATTTCACCTATTTGGGTTAAAAATAGTTTTTGCAAACCAGTAATTATAACCCGCAAATCTTGTGTTGTTGTTGTTGAGTGTCGGTGCTGTCTAAGGCTCCAAAGAGTAATAACCATGTTATAATCTTCCATATCAGTAGGTGGCAGCCGGTAGCTAATTGCTTTGTGATGTCGGAAACCGTGGGAGTCAGTGTGAAGGTCAAAAGGTACACTGCAAAAAGTCAGCGTTCATAAACAAGAATAAAAAATACAAAAATGAGGGGTATTTTATTTGAACTAAGCAAAATTACCGTATTTCCTTGAATTGCCGCCGCGGCGCTAATTATTTTACCAAAGGCATGCGGTAAAAGTAAGCATGCGCTAATTATTTTCAAACCTCTTCTCACTTTGGCACTTACCAAATGCATGCAGTAAAAATTGGAGTGTGATGTAAGCTTGGACCTTAAATCCTACTGAATAGCTCTTAATCTTCTTCCCTTTATGCGATTTCAAATTACCGGTATTGAAATCAGCCTCCTCCATTTTGTAAATGATGACAGGGGAAGTGTCGCTCGTGACGTCACGAGTTTGACCAGGCGGTAATACTAAACATACGCTAATTAATTTTGCGAAGCGAGTTTATTCAAGGCAGGCGCATACTATATGCCCTGCGGCAATTCAAGGAAATACGGTATCTGGCAATAGACCAAGAACATTTGTCTTGTCTTGAAATTCAAAAAACAAGTAAAATTAGCTAACCTCAATGAACCACCAAAATACCTTGAAATAAGTATATTCTCACTAATAATGTTATGTTCTTTTGGTTTAAGCCTCTTTTTAGTTCCTGTTTACGCTCCATTGTTTTGTCACCATGACAACCGATTAGTTTACCTGTACTCATTTGGACTTACGCACCTGTGTTTATCATGTCACTATAATTTGAGCCTGTAGTTGCCAGGCAGTCGGGCTGGCGTCACTGTTGTTGCTCCATGCTCTGTTCACTCTGGTTATGTATCGCTCTGCTCATTTCCTTCCAAGTTTTGTTTATTTATGTCACGTTTAGCGAGTCTTTTGTTTCATATCCATAGTTTTGCCTTTGTGGTAGTTTTTGTTTTTTAGCCAAGTTGGTTCTCCGCTTCTGCGCGCCTTTAGTTGGCACTTTTTTTTTTTCACAGATAAACTAAAATATGTCTTTACCTTCGCACTATGTCCCGTCATCTTCCTTTGCATTTCGGGAAAATAAACCACACCATAGTCCATGTTTTAACAAATAACTGTCCTACTATATGTGTACGTATTTTATATGGTTTCATTGAAAATATAACAGCAAAGTCCATTTAGCTGTCATCTGTTTTAATTATGAGACACAATTGTGTCAAAGTCATGAATTTTTTTTTCATGCTTGAAATAAGAAATTATAACTTCAAAAAATTAGTTTTATACTTGTGAGTGTTGATGACACAGCTTTGCAACAGTTGATATTATAGTTTCAAGCATGTTTTACTCAATATAGGTCATCAAATCTCAACAACAAGCTGTAATATCTTACTGAGATCATTTAGGACCAAAACCCTTAAAACAAGTAAAACACTCTCACATAAAATCTGCTTAGTGAGAAGAATTATCTTATCAGACAGAAAATAATCAATATCACCCTTATTTGAGATATTTCATCTTACTTAGATTTCACTTTCTGCGGGGTATCTAACGCTTAAACCAAAAATAAACAAAATGTGAGTGCACCCAAAAAAGGCATTGAAACTTAAGGAAGGCTATGCAGAACGAAACTAAAACTGAACTGGCTACAAAGTAAACACAAACAGAATGCTGGACGACAGCAAAGACTTATTGTGGAGCAAAGACGGCATCCACAATCTATAATAGCCTACTATCAAAATGGCTTTAAAAGTCTTATAATGAAGGCAACACATGATGTAAGTGTCTATACTAGCTCTAATAGCCTACTATCAAAATGACTTTAAAAGTCTTATATAAGTCTTATAATGAAGGCAACACATGATGCAAGTGTCTATACTAGCTTTAATAGCCTACTATCGAAATGACTTTAAAAGTCTTATATAAGTCTTATAATTAAGGCAACACATGATGCAAGTGTCTATACTGACTATAATAGCCTACTATCAAAATGACTTTAAAAGTCTTAAATAAGTCTTTTAATTAAGGCAACACATGATGCAAGTGTCTCTACTAGCTATAATAGCCTACTATCAAAATTACTTTAAAAGTCTTATATAAGTCTTATAATGAAGACCACAAATGATGTGTCTATACTAGCTATAATAGCCTACTATCAAAATGACTTTAAAAGTCTTGCATAGGTCTCATAATGAAGGCAACACATGATGCAAGTGTCTATACTAGCTCTAATAGCCTACAATTGGAATTACTTTAAAAGTCTTATAATTAAGGTAACACATGATGTAAGTGTCTATACTAGCTATAATAGGCTACTATCAAAATGACTTTAAAAGTATTGTATAAGTCTTATAATGAAGGCAACACATGATGCAAGTGTCTGTACTAGCTATAATAGCCTACTATCAAAATGACTTTAAAAGTCTTATACAAGTCTTATAATGAAGACAACACATTATTTGTCTATACTAGCTATAATAGCTTACTAACAAAATTACTTTAAAAGTCTTATATAAGTCTTATAATGAAGACAACACATGATGTGTCTATACTAGTTATAATAGCCTACTATCAAAATGACTATATGTCGCAGGCTGAAATGTTGAAATTTAACATGTATTCTACACATTTGACAACAATAGAAACTATTAGTAATTCAGGAGCTACTTCAAAGGTGAGGACGCTATAAATGTGGAACTTGGAGCGAAGCTATTTCGACATAAATGGAGCGCTTACCCAAATAAATTGGGAAGAACATCCCGGTCAGCTACACCAAACTCACATCTGTCCATTGAGTGAGTCACACTTAAGTATTGATCATGACACACGCAGCACGTCATACGTCACAAGTTTTTAGTTATTGTTATATCTTTTTTTCCAAATAGTTCAAGAAAGACCACTACAAATGAGCAATGTTTTGTATTGTTATACAATTTAATAAATCAGAAACTGATGACATAGTGCTGGATTTTACTTCTTTATCTCTATTTTTCAACCAAAAATGCTTTGCTCTGATTAGGGGGTACTTGAATTAAAAAAAAAAATGTTCACAGGGAGTACATCACTGAAAAAAGGTTGAGAACGACTGGGCTACTGAACGTATATTAAGTATTGTTGACGGTTTTTGAATGCATTTTAAAGAACTTTTGAGGTAGATTTGATTGCTCCTATTAGCTGCATTTCTAGCCAGCAAGAGCGAGCCGATTTGTACAGCTAAGAAAACGAAAAAAAAAAAAAAAAAAAAAAAATCCTAAGGATTGCGAACAGGCAAAATTCTGGAAAAAAAATGCAGTTCCCAAGTCACTGTAGTGTAGCAGTCCTGAAAACTCCTCCACAACTTGGTCCCCCTCCCCAAAAAAGTCCATGTCAGACGTATCAAACACCTTCGAACTAAACCGAACACTAACAAATAAAAAAAACCTCTAAAATGTTGTCGAAAAACGTTCTAGAACGGTGAAAGATTTGACAAAGGTAACTCCTACACAGCGCCACAGCAAAACCATCGTCGATCCAGACAGTCGTGGTTGGAGTAGAACACATTTCCATTTTGCCGGAGCTTACATCCTCATCGCCAAAGTGCACATCAAAGCTGCGATCAAGTATCATCGCAGCTCTCCACTTGTCTCTTGCAGGAAAATATTGCGCGAAATTGGCCCGAGTATTATACGCAGAGCTCGGTCCATTTGCAAGGCTTTGATTCCGGGACCGAAAAAAACACCCTAAGGAGGATGTAAAAGCCAGTGAATAGATTCTATTGTTCGGAAGTAGTCGTTCTAATTCTAAGAAATGAGAAATGAGGCGGCAGACAGGACTGGATGCTAATAAAAAGAATGGATAAATCAGACATTGGTCAGGCGGACAAACATAATATAGAAGTGCAGATTTTCCTATTTTTACTCTGCCTTTCTTGCTGTGTCTATCCCCTCTTAAAGGGGAAGATTATCACAATTTCAAAAGGGTTAAAAACAATAAAAATCAGTTCCCAGTGGCTTGTTGTATTTTTTGAATTTTTTTTCAAAATTTTACCAGTCCCCGAATATCCCTAAAAAAAGCTTTAAAGTGCTTGATTTCCGCTATTTGCGATGCGACTATCCATTTTCCTGTGACGTCATACATTGCTGCCAATGTAAACAAACAACGGCGAATAGCACAGCAAGATATAGCGACATTAGCTCGGATTCAGACTCGGATTTCAGCGATTTAACAGATTACGCATGTATTGAAACGGATGGTTGGAGTATGAAAGTATTGAAGAAGAAACTGAAGCTATTGAGCGAATAGCTATTGACGCTATTCAAAGCCATAGCATAGCCGAATAGCTGCGTTAGCATCGCCGGTAAAATGTGCGGACCAAACGATCAGGACTTTCGCATCTTGTGACACTGGAGCAACTTAAATCCTTCGATTGGTAAGTGTTTTTTTCGCATTAAATGTGGGTGGAAGTAAACGTAATATAGTTGCAAATGCATCTGCAGGTTATCCGTACATCTCTGTGCCATGTCTGCTTCAGCACCGCCGGTAAATAGCATGTTAGCATCGATTAGCTGGCAGTCACGCTGCGACCAAATATGTCTGATTAGCACATAAGGCAACATCAACGAAACTCACCTTTGTGATTTCGTTGACCTTATCATTGCAAATGCATCTGCAGGTTATCCATACATCTCTGTGCCATGTCTGTCATCGCCAGTAAATAGCATGTTAGCATCGCTTAGCGTAGCATGTTAGCATCGATTAGCTGGCAGTCACGCCGCAACCAAATATGTCTGATTAGCACATAAGTCAACAACAAAACTCACCTTCGAGATTTTATTGACTTTATCGTTGCAAATGCATCTGCAGGTTATCCGTACATCTCTGTGCCATGTCTGCTTTAGTACCGCCGGTAAATAGCATGTTAGCAACGATTAGCTGGAAGTCAACATCAACAAAACTCACCTTTGTGAATTTGCTGACTTTATAGTTGCAAATGCATCTGCAGGTTATCCATACATCTCTGTGCCATGTCTGCTTTAACACCGCCGGTAAATAGCATGTTAGCGTCGATTAATGTAGCATGTTAGCATCGATTAGCTGGCAGTCATGGCGCGACCAAATATGTCTGATTAGCACATAAGTCCAAGGGCGTAGAATTGGGTAGGGACGCTAGGGACACGTCCCTACCCAATATCCAGCCGCTACTGTGTAGTCACTATCAATACAAGCGTTGCCCGTAATGTTTAGTCAATGATTATGGCACAGAAAGGGTTAAATGTCGGTCTCTGCTAGAAGTCCCGGCTCTAACCTAAATATCGCTCCCTGATTGGTTGCCGCTTTCATGCTAACTAACATGTGATTGACTGTCCCCGCTGTCATTCCTCACTGTGGAAAAAACAGTCCCACCTATCCATACGTTAGCTCCAAATTAGCACTGCATCTCGTCTTTTCCCCCGCTTTTTTTCCAGGTGAAAGTCAATGCTCAGTCCCCTCCACCATTGTTAACCCTCCCCGTAGGTGAAAGTTAACCTTAAACATGTGAATTCAACTACTTTAGTCCGTTTTTTAACATCGTAAAAACATCAGCTGTCTTTTTCTACGGACTGCAACAGTCCGTTGTCATGGATACATGACAACAACTTCCATTCATAGCAGTCGTGCGTGCCTGAGGCGGAGTGATAGCCTACGCTGTGATAAGGCTTTAGAATAGTAGCCGTGCTCAATATTTAAACCACGGTTAACAGCCAATCAGATCGCCGGATTTCACCTTTCCGTTTTATTTTTAAAATTTTTTTACAGTACAAAAGCAGCAATAGAAAGAAGTAGATGAATGGAAAAATTGTGAGTGATTTAAACACAAGTTGGGGAAAAGATTGTTACAGTTCATTTATGTTTATTTACAATGTTGTATTGCATGAATGTATTTCTGATGTTGTTGATGGACAGTAGGCTATGTTGATTGACAGTATGATGCACAGTTGCACTACAGCCCTACACTAAACAGTAAAGATGAGAACTCTTCGAAGTTGTCTCCTTTGCTTTCATTTTAGTTGCTTTACTCTATAACATCTGCATGACGTGAAATTATGATTGCTAATGTGAAAAAAAAAAAAAAAGTAAACTTTCAGAGTGCTGCCTTGGAGCACTTTTGTGTCCCCACCAATCTCAAAACCAAACCTACTCCCTTGCATAAGTCAACACCAACAAAACTCACCTTTGTTAATTCATTGACTTTATCGTTGCAAATGCATCTGCAGGTTATCCATACATCTCTGTGCCATGTCTGTCATCGCCGGTAAAATGTGAAAACACTTTGGTACATTCAATGGGGGTCTGGCGGCAGACACTTGCGCATCTTCGGGCCAGTGGTGCAACTTGAATCCCTCCCTGTTAGTGTTGTTACACCCTCCGACAACACACCGACGAGGCATGATGTCTCCAAAGTTCCAAAAAATAGTCGAAAAAACGGAAAATAACAGAGCTGAGACCCGGTGTTTGTAATGTGTTGAAAATGGAAATGGCGGCTGTATTACCTCGGAGACGTCACGTTCTGACGTCATCGCAAAAAGACCGATAAACAGAAAGGCGTTTAATTCGCCAAAATTCCCCCATTTAGAGTTCGGAAATCGGTTAAAAAAATATATGGTCTTTTTTCTGCACCATATGACGCTTACATAGGTCTGGTGATAATGTTCCCCTTCAGTCTTGTTGTGCTGGGCTCTGTTGTTTTTTCCTTTTGTCTCCTCATAAGCCAAGTACTGTTGGTCTTGTTTTTTTTATCCCTACATGATCTCTCTCTGTAACGATGGTTCTTTGGTCAAAATTTCGCATAGATTATGTTTTACAGATCGTTTTCTGACCGTCTGTTCAGGACACGTCGTCTTATTTACGTGCCTCCACTCCCCGCTATCTTTGATGTAGATTTAGCACTTCCATAGCGAGTTTACTGACGGATATAAATTAGAACTCGAGATGCCGATATTATCGGCCGATATATGCTTACAATGCAATAACGGAAATTAACGGTATCGGTTTCAAACAGTAAAATGTATGACTTTTTAAAATGCCACTGTACGGAGTGGTAAACGGACGTACAGAGAAGTATAGAGCGGCAATGAACCTAAAAGGCATTGCCTATGCGTGCTGGCCCAATCACATTATCTACGGCTTTATAACACACACAAGTGAATGAAAAGCATACTTGGTCAACAGCCATACAGGTCACACTGAGGATGGCCGTATAAAAAAACTTTAACACTGTTACAAATATGCGCCACACTGTGAACCCACACCAAACAAGAATGATAAACACATTTCGGGAGAACATCCGCACCGTAACACAACATAAACACAACAGAACAAACACCCAGAACCCCTTGCAGCACTAACTCTTCCGGGACGCTACTATATACTCCCTGCTACCCCTAGGCCCCCTCCCACCTCAACCTCCTCATGCTCTCTCAGGGAGAGCATGTCCCAAAATCAGAACTGCTGTTTTGAGGCATGTTAGAAAAAATAATGCACTTTGTGACTTTAATAATAAATATTGCAGTGCCATGTTGGCATTTTTTTCCATAACTTGACCAGCGCCCCCCTGCGACCCCGAAAGGGAATAAGCGGTAGAAAATGGGTGGATGGATGGATGGAGTTGATTTATTTTGGATAACTTTGTTACATTGTTTAATGCATCCAGCGGGGCATCACAACAAAATTAGGCATAATAATGGGTTAATTCCATGACTGTATATATCGGTATCGGTTGATATCGGAATCGGTAATTAAGAGCTGGACAATATCGGAATATTGGATATCGGCAAAAAAGCCATTATCGGACATAAGCAACAGGCAACAGGTCGGTTTAAGAGGGGACAACCGGGAAAAGGGAAAGGAACTGAAGTGAATTAATTAACTCATGTTCTGTTCTGCATATGGTGAATGTTCAAATTCATCTTGCAGAAAGTAAATAGTGTTATTTCAGTTTGAGCACATACTAAAATAAGGCCCCTTAGCTTGATATTCGCAGGTAGATTGGATCACTTTTCGTAGGAAAGACGCCCTCGTTGGGACTGCGGAATACAAAAGTGATAACCATATCTGTCAGAAAAATTGTATGTAAATAATCAAACAACTTTCCGTTCTCTGAGTTCCCAGTGAAAAGACAAGAGGGCGTCTTTGTTCCACCAAGCCAAAGGTTTGGAAAATTCCATTGTGTACGATGGGAGGAGACAGGAGGGGTTATCTATTGGGATCTCAAGACCTGCCCAAGCTCGATCCAGGACCAGTCCAAGCCCGAGGCATCTTTTTCTTTTGTGTTAATGTGACCGAAAACAATGGCTGTTTACATACCCCCCCATTCCTTTAGAAACAGCTGTTATGTAAACAGGGATAGTCCAAATAAAAAGAGGTGTGCGTACAATCTTTCTTCAGAGCGTGCTGGAGACTGTACAAGAGTACAGCCCAGGTTCTTCTCCTCAAATTGAGCCAAATTTGATTCTGTGTCTGTTTAATTCCTTGCTTCTTGTCTTGTTTAATAGATGTCATCAGTGTTTGAAGCTGACACTACCTGTTTAGCTCAATGCCAACATTTGAGTTAGATTTAGAGACTTAGACTTTCTTTTATTGTCATTCAAATTTGTACTTTGCAGTGTATATTGTAGCGTCCCAGAAGAGTTGGTGCAGCAAGGGGTTCTGGATATTTGCTCTGTTGTGTAACGCTGTGAATGTTCTCCCGAAATGTGTTTGTCACTCTTGTTTGGTGTGGGTTCACAGAATGGCGCATATTTGTAACAGTGTTAAAGGCCGCCCTCTGTGTGACCTGTATGTCTGTTGACAAAGTATGCTTTTCATTCACTTGTGTGTGTGAAAAGCCGTAGATATTATGTGATTGGGCCGGCACGCAAAGGCAGTGTCTTCAAGGTTTATTGGCGCTCTGTACTTCTCCCTACGTACGTGTACCACTCCTTACAGCGGCGTTTTAAAAAGTCATACAGTACATTTTACTTTTTGAAACAGATACCGATCATTTTTGATATCATATTTTAAAGCCTTTATCGGCCGATAATATCGACAGTCCGATATTATCGGACATCTCTATTTATTATGCGTCATTTCTCCATGACTGTCCCCTCCTAAACCATGCAAGGGATCACCAAGGTATGGCCTGGCATAAAAACAGTGTTATAACCCTTTTTTAATCAATCAATCAATTATTTATATAGTCCTAAATCACTAGTGTCTCAAAGGGTTGCACAAGCCACAACGACATCCGCGGTACAGAAAAACTCACCCCAGTGGGACGTCGATGTCAATGATTATGAGAAACCTTGGAGAGGACCGCATTTGTGGACATCTGTGTTGCTGAATCTTTTGCAATTTGTTCAATTAATAATGGAGACGTCAAAGAAGAATGCTGTTGGTGGAAAGCGGTGGATTGCAGCTACCTTTAGCACCGAAACACAGCCGGTGTTTCTTTGTTTGTTGTGAAGCTTTAACACAGAGTGGTCAAGCGAACATGTTTCTCTACATCAACCAGCAAGTTTTTGGATGGGAAAATTTTGATATTAAGTCGGCTCTTACCGGAAACATCAGTGGATTATACCTCCTCTTACTGCAGCTGAAAAAGGCAGCTGTGATCGAACAGGATTCTCTACGTCAACCAGCAAGTTTTTGGATGGGAAAATTTTGATTTTAAGTTGGCTCTTACCGGAGACACCAGTGGATTATACCTCCTCCTACTGCAGCTGAAAAAGGCAGCTGTGATCTTGGCTTCTCTCACAGACACTGGCGTTCACCGCAGCCATCCGACTTTCAGGAATGACTTTATAATCTCACTAAAACACTATTAAAACAATAAGCAGATAAGGGATTTTCCAGAATTATCCTAGCAAATGTGTCTAATTACATCTGAAACGCTAACACTGCCGTCACCTGGAGCAGTCGCCTTTTTTTTTTTTGTAGTCCTTCACTCTAAATTTCCTCATCCACGAATCTTTCATCCTCGCTCAAATTAACGGGGAAATTGTCGCTTTCTCTGTCCGAATCGCTCTAGCTGCTGGTGGCTATGATTATAAACAATGTTCAGATGTGAGGAGCCCTACAACCCGTGACGTCACGCGCACATCATCTGCTACTTCCGGTACAAGCAAGGCTTTTTCATTGGGGACCAAAAGTTGCGAACTTTATCGTCGGTGTTCTCTACTAAATCCTTTCAGCAAAATATGGCAATATGGCGAAATGATAAAGTATGACACATAGAATGGACCTGTTATCCCCGTTTAAATAAGAACATCTGTTTTCAGTAGGCCTTTAAAGGCCTACTGAAACCCACTACTACCGACCACGCAGTCTGATAGTTTATATATCAATGATAAAATATTAACATTGCAACACATGCCAATACGGCTGGTTTAAGTTTACTAAATTAAAATTTTAAATTTCCCGCCGAGTTTCTTGTTGAAAACGTCGCGGAATGATGACGTTTGTGACGTCTCGGGTTGTAGCGGACACCACACACGGCTAAAAGTTGTCTCTTTTCATCGCATAATTACACAGTATTTTGGACATCTGTGTTGCTGAATCTTTTGCAATTTGTTCAATTAATAATGGAGACTATAAAGAAGAATGCTGTTGGTGGAAAGCGGTGGATTGCAGCTGTCTTTAGCACCGAAACAGTCAAGCGAACATGTTTCTCTACGTCAACCAGCAAGTTTTTGGATGGGAAAATTGTGATATTAAGTCGGCTCTTACCGGAGACATCAGTGGATTTTACTTCCTCCTACTGCAGCTCAAAAAGGCAGCTGTGATCTTGGCTCCTCTCAGAGACACTGGCGTTCACCGCAGCCATCCGACTTTCAGGTATGACTTTACAATCTCACTAAAACACTATTAAAACCATAAGCACATAAGGGATTTTCCAGATTTATCCTAGTAAATGTGTCTAATTACATCTGAAACGCTAACACTGCCGTCGCCTGGAGCAGTCGCCTTTTTTTTTTTGTAGTCCTTCACTCTAAATTTCCTCATCCACGAATCGTTCATCCTCGCTCAAATTAATGGGGAAATTGTCGCTTTCTCTGTCCGAATCGCTCTAGCTGCTGGTGGCTATGATTATAAACAATGTTAAGATGTGAGGAGCCCTACAATTCGTGACGTCACGCGCACATCATCTGCTACTTCCGGTACAAGCAAGGCTTTTTTATTGGGGACCAAAAGTTGCGAACTTTATCGTCGATGTTCTCTACTAAATCCTTTCAGCAAAAATATGGCAATATGGCGAAATGATGAAGTATGACACATAGAATGGACCTGCTATCCCCGTTTAAATAAGAACATCTCATTTCAGTAGGCCTTTAAAGGCCAACTGAAACCCACTACTACCGACCACGCAGTCTGATAGTTTATATATCAATGATAAAATATTAACATTGCATCACATGCCAATACGGCCGGTTTAAGTTTACTAAATTAACATTTTTAATTTCCCGCGGAGTTTCTTGTTGAAAACGTCGCGGAATGTTGACGTTTGTGACGTCTCGGGTTGTAGCGGATACCACACACGGCTAAAAGCCGGTGTTTCAGAGCGGTCAAGCAAACATTTCTCTACGTCAACCAGCAAGTTTTGGGATGGGAAAATTGTGATATTAAGTCGGCTCTTACCGGAGACATCAGTGATTTATACCTCCTCCTACTGCAGCTCAAAAAGGCAGCTGTGATCTTGGCTTCTCTCAGAGACACTGGCGTTCACCGTAGCCATCCGACTTTCAGGAATGACTTTATAATCTCACTAAAACACTATTAAAACAATAAGCAGATAAGGGATTTTCCAGAATCAGCCCTACAACCCGTGACGTCACGCGCACATCGTCTGCTACTTCCGGTACAAGCAAGGCTTTTTATTAGCGACCAAAAGTTGCGAACTTTATCGTCGATGTTTTTTACTAAATCTTTTCAGCAAAAATATGGCAATATTGCGAAATGATTAATTATGACACATAGAATGGACCTGCTATCCCCGTTTAAATAAGTAAATCTAATTTCAGTAGGCCTTTAAAGGCCTACTGAAACCCACTACTACCGACCACGCAGTCTGATAGTTTATATATCAATGATGAAATATTAACATTGCAACACATGCAATGCGGCCTTTTTAGTTTAATAAATTACAATTTTGAATTTCCTGCGGAATTTCTTGTTGAAAACGTCGCGGAATGATGACGCGTGTTTGTGACGTCTCGGGTAGTAGCGGACATATTAGCCCGGCACCACTTACGGCTAAAAGTTGTCTCTTTTCATCGCATAATTACACAGTAATTCGGACATTTGTCTTGCTGAATCTTTTGCAATTTGTTCAATTAATAATGAAGACGTCAAAGAAGAATGCTGTTGGTGGAAAGCTGTGATCTTGGCTCTTCTCAGAGACACTGGCGTTCACCGCAGCCATCCGGCTTTCAGGTATGACTTTACAATCTCACTAAAACCATAAGCACATAAGGGATTTTCCAGAATTATCCTACTATATGTGTCTAATTACATCTGAAACGCTCACACTGCCGACGGTTGGAGCAGTCGCCTTTTTTTTTTTTCTTCTAGTCCTTCACTCTAAATTTCCTCATCCACGAATCTTTCATCCTCGCTCAAATTTATGGGGAAATCGTCGCTTTCTCGGTCCGAATAGCTCTTGCTGCTGGAGGCACCCATTATAAATAATGTGAGGATGTGAGGAGCTCCACAACCCGTGATGTCACGCGCACATCGTCTGCTACTTCCGGTACAAGCAAGGCTTTTTTATTAGCAACCAAAAGCTGCGAACTTTATCGTCGATGTTCTCTGCTAAATCCTTTCAGCAAAATATCGCAAAATGATTCCGCCCGATTGCAGCTGAGATAGGCGCCAGCGCCCCCCGCGACCCCAAAAGGGAATAAGCGGTAGAAAATGGATGGATGGATGGATGGATCAAGTATGACATATAGAATGGACCTGCTATCACCGTTTAAATACAAAAATCTCATTTTAGTAGGCCTTTAAGCGCTAAGTGACGCTTTAGTTGACTTGGTGCCACCTTGCGTGCGCGATACGACACATCCTTGATATCCTTTATTGGAAGCCATCAACGGGAGGACTTGTCAAGATTGCTTCCCGGCACTCGGGCGTCATCTAAGCAGGACTGACGCGAGGAGGCTGCTAAGACGTCCCCGAAGCTGGACCGCGGCGACACTAATAAGAGCGCCAGACTGGAGTCCGGCTGAACGGCTGATTCGCGAAGAGACTTCCCAGATGGCGCTCTCAGTCTCGCAGTGCAAAGTAAACATCGTGGCGTCACACCGTGAGTCCCCCCCCCCCCCACTTCGCCCGAGTGGTTTACAGTACGGGAATTTGTTTACATTGGGAGTCACTGCAGAGGGGACGGAGCTGCATTTTAATGAAGCTCTCTGATTATTCCTCTTAATCACATTTTTTTTTTTTTTTTTACATTTGCCGCACTTTATCTAGAAGCATTGGCTAGGGCGGCAATGAGGAATGTTATTGGAATGGAACATTTCCTTCGAGCTATTTGCATCTCATTTCCGTACACTTTCGCCACATACCATCCGACGCCCTCCTGTCTCATTCGTATTCCGCCGCTGTCAAAGACTAAATAGCTCCCGTGTGATAGACTGATTCACAATATAACGTCAATCAAACATTCCAGGACTGTGGCGTTTTACAGGCGGCCATGTTTTATTCATGGCGCCCTTAAAGTGTTCCATTTCTTTTTTCCGGAGTCCCGGATAGATAGTTCAGGCGCAATCGCAGAAATAAGACTCATGAATGGCCGCCGAGGGGGTGAAAGGGACTATTTTATGTGTATTCATGTCGTATTCTTCGGAATAAAAAGGCATATTTCAGTAAATGTGGCGTTCAGGGACAATTGTTGTGTGCAAACAGAGGTTATCGAGGTGCTCAGAGATGACAAGAACGAGCAAGGTCAAGACTATGTTAAAGTTTGCTCATGCTTCTTCAGCTCGAGTCTGGCCCCTCTTAAGCTACATTACTTGTTTTTGGAGCATTATTTTTAATTTATCTCTTTTGCTTGTCAAACATCACAGAGTCAATGTTATTGTTACATTTGTACCCTTTTTGATAGTCTGTCCCCTCTTAAATAAAGTAAGTGGTATTTTTGCCTTTGGTTAATATTTTTTGGGGTGTATTATTTAGCATTTTTCTCTCTTGCCTGTCAAACATCACACAGTCAATGTTATTGTTACATTTGGTCCCTTTTTGATTGTCTGTGCCCTTTTAAATAAAGTAAGTGGTATTTTTGCCTTTGGTTAATATATTTTGGGGTTCAATTCTTTAGCCTTTTTCTCTCTTGCCTGTCAAACATCACACAGCCAATGTTAGTCTTATGTTTGGTCCTGTTTTTTGTCCGTCCCCTCTAAAGCTAAGTACTTTTTGGTGCATTATTTAGCATTAATCTGTCAGCTCTCAAAGGTTATTGTATACTAGCCAATGTTTGTTTGTGGTTTTTGTCTGCCCCCTCTTAAGCTAACTACTTTCTGGTATTGTTACCTTTAGTTTCTCTGTTATTTTTGCATTTATCTCTGTCGTCACACAGTTTACTCGCCAATGTTATTGTTACATGTGGTCCCATTTTTGTTTGTCCCCTCTTAAGCCTAATATTTGTTTGTATTGTTGCTCTTGGTTGCTGTTTTTTGGAGCATTATTTTGCATTTATCACCTCTCAAACATCACACAGCATATGCTATTGTTACATGTGATCCCTTTTTTGGTCCGCCCCCTCTTAAATTAAGTAAGTGGTATTGTTGCCTTTAGTTAAGATTTCTTTTGGTGCATTATTCAGCATTTATCTCTCTTGCCTGTCAAACATCACACAGCCAATGTTAGTCTTATGTTTGGTCCTGTTTTTTGTCCGTCCCCCTCTAAAGCTACGTACTTTTTTGGTGCATTATTTAGCATTAATCTCTATCAGCTCTCAAAGGTTATTGTATACTAGCCAATGTTTGTTTGCGTTTGGTTGTGTTTTTTTTTGTCCGTCCCCTCTTAAGCTAACTACTTGCTAGTATTGTTACCTTTAGTTTCTCCGTTATTTTTGCATTTATCTCTGTCGTCAACAGTTTACTCGCCAATGTTATTGTTACATGTGGTCCCATTTTTGTTTGTCCCCTCTTAAGCCTAATATTTGTTTGTATTGTTGCTCTTGGTTGCTGTTTTTTGGAGCATTATTTTGCATTTATCGCCTCTCTGAGCTGCTACCTTACCGTGGTAGAGGAGTTTGCGTGTCCCAATGATCCTAGGAGCTATGTTGTCTGGGGGTTTTCATGCCCCCTGGTAGGGTCTCCCAAGACAAACAGGTCCTAGGTGAGTGATCAGACAAAGAGCAGCTCAAAGACTTCTATGGAATTACAACGAAATGAACCCAGATTTCCCTCGCCCGGACGTGGGTCACCGGGGCCCCGCTCTGGAGCCAGGCCCGGAGTTGGGGCACGATGGCGAGCGCCTGGTGGTCGGGCCTGTTCCCATGGGGCCCGGCCGGGCACAGCCCGAAGAGGCAACGTGGGTCATCCCTCCAATGGGCTCACCACTCATAGGAGGGGCCATAGAGGTCGGGTGCATTGTGAGCTGGGCGGCAGCCGAAGGCAGGGCACTTGGCGGTCCGATCCTCGGCTACAGAAGCTAGCTCTTGGGACGTGGAACGTCACCTCACTGGGGGGGAAGGAGCCTGAGCTAGTGCGCGAGGTAGAGAAGTTCCGGCTGGATATAGTCGGACTCACCTCGACGCACAGCAAGGGCTCTGGAACCAGTTCTCTCGAGAGGGACTGGACCCTCTTCCACTCTGGTGTTGCCGGCAGTGAGAGGCGACGGGCTGGGGTGGCAATTCTGGTTGCCCCCCGGCTCAAAGCCTGTACGTTTGAGTTCAACCCAGTGGACGAGAGGGTAGCTTCCCTTCGCCTTCGGGTGGGGGGACGGGTCCTGACTGTTGTTTGTGCTTACGCACCAAACAGCAGTTCAGAATACCCACCCTTTTTGGGTACACTCGAGGGAGTACTGGAAAGTGCTCCTCCGGGTGATTCCCTTGTCCTACTGGGAGACTTCAACGCTCATGTTGGCAACGACAGTGAAACCTGGAGAGGCGTGATTGGGAAGAATGGTCGCCCGGATCTAAACCCGAGTGGTGTTTTGTTATTGGACTTTTGTGCTCGTCACAGTTTGTCGATAACAAACACCATGTTCAAACATAAGGGTGTCCATATGTGCACTTGGCACCAGGACACCCTAGGCCGCAGTTCCATGATCGACTTTGTAGTTGTGTCATCGGATTTGCGGCCTTATGTTTTGGACACTCGGGTGAAGAGAGGGGCGGAGCTTTCTACCGATCACCACCTGGTGGTGAGTTGGCTGCGATGGTGGGGGAGGATGCCGGACAGACCTGGCAGGCCCAAACGCATTGTGAGGGTCTGCTGGGAACGTCTGGCAGAGTCTCCTGTCAGAGAGAGTTTCAATTCACACCTCCGGGAGAACTTTGAACATGTCACGAGGGAGGTGCGGGACATTGAGTCCGAGTGGACCATGTTCCGAACCTCTATTGTCGAGGCGGCTGATTGGAGCTGTGGCCGCAAGGTTGTTGGTGCCTGTCGTGGCGGTAATCCCAGAACCCGTTGGTGGACACCAGCAGTGAGGGATGCCGTCAAGCTGAAGAAGGAGTCCTATCGGGTTCTTTTGGCTCATAGGACTCCGGAGGCAGTGGACGGGTACCGACGGGCCAAGCGGTGTGCAGCTTTAGCGGTCGCGGAGGCAAAAACTCGGACATGGGAAGAGTTCGGGGAAGCCATGGAAAACGACTTCCGGACGGCTTCGAAGCGATTCTGGACCACCATACGGCGCCTCAGGAAGGGGAAGCAGTGCACTATCAACACCGTGTATGGTGCGGATGGTGTTCTGCTGACTTCGACTGCGGATGTTGTGGATCGGTGGAGGGAATACTTCGAAGACCTCCTCAATCCCACCAACACGTCTTTCTTTGAGGAAGCGGTGCCTGGGGAATCTGTAGTGGACTCTCCTATTTCTGGGGCTGAGGTCGCTGAGGTAGTTAAAAAGCTCCTCGGCGGCAAGGCCCCGGGGGTGGATGAGATCCGCCCGGAGTTCCTTAAGGCTCTGGATGCTGTAGGGCTGTCTTGGTTGACAAGACTCTGCAGCATCGCGTGGACATCGGGGGCGGTACCTCTGGATTGGCAGACCGGGGTGGTGGTCCCTCTCTTTAAGAAGGGGGACCGGAGGGTGTGTTCCAACTATCGTGGGATCACACTCCTCAGCCTTCCCGGTAAGGTTTATTCAGGTGTACTGGAGAGGAGGCTTCGCCGGATAGTCGAACCTCGGATTCAGGAGGAACAGTGTGGTTTTCGTCCTGGTCGTGGAACTGTGGACCAGCTCTATACTCTCGGCAGGGTTCTTGAGAGTGCATGGGAGTTTGCCCAACCAGTCTACATGTGCTTTGTGGACTTGGAGAAGGCATTCGACCGTGTCCCTCGGGAAGTCCTGTGGGGAGTGCTCAGAGAGTATGGGGTATCGGAATGTCTTATTGTGGCAGTCCGCTCCCTGTATGATCAGTGTCAGAGCTTGGTCCGCATTGCTGGCAGTAAGTCGGACACGTTTCCAGTGAAGGTTGGACTCCGCCAAGGCTGTCCTTTGTCACCGATTCTGTTCATAACTTTTATGGACAGAATTTCTAGGCGCAGCCAAGGCGTTGAGGGGTTCCGGTTTGGTGGCCACGGGATTAGGTCTCTGCTTTTTGCAGATGATGTAGTCCTGATGGCTTCATCTGGCCGGGATCTTCAGCTCTCACTGGATCGGTTCGCAGCCGAGTGTGAAGCGACCGGAATGAGAATCAGCACCTCCAAGTCCGAGTCCATGGTTCTCGCCCGGAAAAGGGTGGAGTGCCATCTCCGGGTTGGGGAGGAGACCCTGCCCCAAGTGGAGGAGTTCAAGTACCTAGGAGTCTTGTTCACGAGTGGGGGAAGAGTGGATCGTGAGATCGACAGGCGGATCGGTGCGGCGTCTTCAGTAATGCGGACGTTGTATCGATCCGTTGTGGTGAAGAAGGAGCTGAGCCGGAAGGCAAAGCTCTCAATTTACCGGTCGATCTACGTTCCCATCCTCACCTATGGTCATGAGCTTTGGGTCATGACCGAAAGGATAAGATCACGGGTACAAGCGGCCGAAATGAGTTTCCTCCGCCGGGTGGCGGGGCTCTCCCTTAGAGATAGGGTGAGAAGCTCTGCCATCCGGGAGGAGCTCAACGTAAATCCGCTGCTCCTCCACATCGAGAGGAGCCAGATGAGGTGGTTCGGGCATCTGGTCAGGATGCCACCCGAACGCCTCCCTAGGGATGTGTTTAGGGCACGTCCAGCTGGTAGGAGGCCACGGGGAAGACCCAGGACACGTTGGGAAGACTATGTCTCCCGGCTGGCCTGGGAACGCCTCGGGATCCCCCGGGAAGAGCTAGACGAAGTGGCTGGAGATAGGGAAGTCTGGGCTTCCCTGCTTAGGCTGCTGCCCCCGCGACCCGACCTCGGATAAGCGGAAGATGATGGATGGATGGATGGATGGATGGCCTCTCAAACATCACACAGCATATGCTATTGTTACATGTGATCCCTTTTTTGGTCCGTCCCCTCTTAAATTAAGTAAGTGGTATTGTTGCCTTTAGTTAATATTTCTTTTGGTGCATTATTCAGCATTTATCTATATTTGCCTTTCAAACATCACACAGCCAATGTTAGTCTTATGTTTGGTCCTGTTTTTTGTCCGTCCCCCTCTAAAGCTACGTACTTTTTTGGTGCATTATTTAGCATTAATCTCTATCAGCTCTCAAAGGTTATTGTATACTAGCCAATGTTTGTTTGCGTTTGGTTGTGTTTTTTTTGTCCGTCCCCTCTTAAGCTAACTACTTGCTAGTATTGTTACCTTTAGTTTCTCCGTTATTTTTGCATTTATCTCTGTCGTCAACAGTTTACTCGCCAATGTTACTGTTACATGTGGTCCCATTTTTGTTTGTCCCCTCTTAGGCCTAATATTTGTTCGTATTTTTGCTCCTAATTGCTGATTTTTGGAGCATTATCTTGCATTTATCGCCTCTCAAACATCACACAGTCAATGTTATTGTTACATTTGATCCCTTTTTTGGTCTGTCCCCTCTTAAATTTAGTAAGTGGCATTGTTGCCTTGGCTTAATATTTATTTTGGTGCATTATTCAGCATTTATCTCTCTTGCCTGTCAAACATCACACAGCCAATGTTAGTCTTATGTTTGGTCCTGTTTTTTGTCCGTCCCCTCTAAAGCTAAGTACTTTTTTGGTGCATTATTTAGCATTAATCTCTATCAGCTCTCAAAGGTTATTGTATACTAGCCAATGTTTGTTTGCGTTTGGTTGTGGTTTTTTTTGTCCGTCCCCTCTTAAGCTAACTACTTGCTAGTATTGTTACCTTTAGTTTCTCTGTTATTTTTGCATTTATCTCTGTCAACAGTTTACTCGCCAATGTTATTGTTACATGTGGTCCCATTTTTGTTTGTCCCCTCTTAAGCCTAATATTTGTTCGTATTTTTGCTCCTAATTGCTGATTTTTGGAGCATTATCTTGTATTTATCGCCTCTCAAACATCACACAGTCAATGTTATTGTTACATTTGATCCCTTTTTTGGTCTGTCCCCTCTTAAATTTAGTAAGTGGCATTGTTGCCTTGGGTTAATATTTATTTTGGTGCATTATTCAGCATTTATCTCTCTTGCCTGTCAAACATCATCCAGCCAATGAATCTTACGTTTGGTCCTGTTTTTTGTCCGTCCCTCTCTAAAGCTAAGTACTTTATTGGTGCAATATTTAGCATTTATCTGTCAGCTCTCAAAGGTTATTGTATACTAGCCAATGTTTGTTGCGTTTTTTGTTTTTTTTTCTTATACTACTTGCTGGTATTGTTACCTTCAGTTTTTCCATTATTTTTGCATTTATTTCTGTCGTCACACAGTTTACTCGCCAATATTATTGTTACATGTGGTCCCATTTTAGTTTGTCCCCTCTTAAGCCTAATATTAGTTCGTATTGTTGCTCTTAATTGCTGTTTTTGGAGCATTGTTTTGCATTTATCGCCTCTCAAACATCACACAATGTAATTGTTACATTTCATCCCTTTTTTGGTCTGTCCCCTTTGGTTAATATTTATTTTGTGCATTATTGAGCATTTATCTCTCTTGCCTGTCAAACATCACACAGCCAATGTTAGTCTTATGTTTGGTCCTGTTTTCTTGTCCGTCCCTCTCTAAAGCTAAGTACTTTTTGGTGCATTATTTAGCATTTATCTGTCAGCTCTCAAAGGTTATTGTATACTAGCCAATGTTTGCGTTTGATTTAGTTTTTTGTACGTCCCCTCTTAAGCTAACTACTTGCTGGTATTGTTACCTTCAGTTTCTCCATTACTTTTGCATTTGTCTCAGTCCCCATGTAGTTTACTCGCTAATGTTATTGTTACATGTGGTCCATTTTGTTTGTCCCCTCTGAAGCCTAATATTTGTTCGTATTGTTGCTCTTCATTGCGTTTTTTTTTTAGCATTATTTTGCTTTTTTCGCCTCTCAAACATCACACAGTCAATGTTATTGTTACATTTGATCCCTTTTTTGGTCTGTCCCCTCTTAAATTACGTAACTGGTATTGTTGCCTTTGGTCAATATTTATTTTGGTGCATTATTCATCATTTATCTCTCTTGCCTGTCAAACATCACACAGCCAATGTTGGTCTCATGTTTGGTCCTGTTTTTTGTCCGTCCCCTCTAAAGCTATGTACTTTTTTGGTGCATTATTTAGCATTTATCTATCAGCTCTCAAATGTTATTGTATACTAGCCAATGTTTGCTTGCGTTTGATTTTGTTTTTTGTTGATAAATGGGTTTGGCTTTGCATAGTAGAGTTTTAACTTGCACTTACAGATGTAGCTACCAACTGTAGTTACTGACAGTGGTTTTATGAAGTGTTCCTGAGCCCATGTGGTGATATCCTTTACACACTGATGTCGGTTTTTGATGCAGTACCGCCTGAACATATGTTGCTCCAAAACCTGTATGGACCTTTCAGCATTAATGGTGCCTTCACAGATGTGTAAGTTAACCATGCCTTGGGCACTAATACACCCCCATACCATCACGGATGCTTGCTTTTGAACTTTGCGCCTATAACAATCCGAATGGTTATTTTCCTCTTTGTTCTGGAGGACACCACGTCCTCTGTTTCCAAATATAATTTGAAATGTGGACTCGTCAGACCACAGAACGCCTTTCCACCTTGCATCAGTCCATCTTAGGTGAGCTCGGGCCCAGCCAAGCCGGCGGCGTTTCAGGATATTGTTGATAAATGGGTTTGCACAGTAGAGTTTTAACTTGCACTTACAGATGTAGAGACCAACTGTAGTTACCGACAGTGGTTTTATGAAGTGTTCCTGAGCCCATGTGGTGATATCCTTTACACACTGATGTCGGTTTTTGATACAGTACCGCCTGAAGGATCAAAAGTCCGTAATATCATCGCTTACGTGCAGTGGTTTCTCCAGATTCTCTGAACTTTTTGATGATTTTACGGACCGTAGATGGTAAAATCCCTAAATTCCTTGCAATAGTTTGTTGAGAATGTTGTTCTAAAACTGTTTGACAATTTGCTTACAAATTGGTGACCCTCGCCCCATCCTTGTTTGTGAATTAGCATTTCATGGAAGCCGCTTTTATACCCAATCATGGCACCCACCTGTTCCCAATTAGCCTGCACACCTGTGGAATCTTCCATATAAGTGTTTGATGAGCATTCCTCAACTTTATCAGTATTTATTGCCACCTTTCCCAACTTCTTTGTCACGTGTTGCTGGCATCAAGTTCTAAAGTTAATGATTTGCAAAAAAAAAAAAAAAAAGTTTATCAGTTTGAACATTAAATATGTTGTCTTTGTAGCATATTCAACTGAATATTGGTTGAAAATGATTTGCAAACACAATTTCCCAACTCATACACTGCAAAAAGTCAGTGTTCAATAACAAAACAAAAAAAATACAAAAATGAGGGGTATTTTACTTGAACTAAGCAAAATTATCTGCCAATACAACAAGACAATTTGGCTTGTCAAGACTTTTCAAAACAAGTAAAATTAGCTAACTTCAATGAACCCAAAAATACCTTAAAATAAGTACATTCTCACTGATAACAAGTGCACTACTATATTTCTCTGTTGATGCAATCGTTTATGACTGAAGTTCTGATATCAACCAAAGCTCCTCATCCCACCCCCCGGATTGTAAATAATGTAAATTATTCAATGTATATACTATGATGATTAACCTGTGTGATGACTGTATTATGTTGATAGTATATATTTGTACCATGAATTGATTAACGTGGACCCCGACTTAAACAAGTTGAAAAACTTATTCGGGTGTTACCATTTAGTGGTCAATTGTACGGAATATGTACTGAACTGTGCAATCTACTAATAAAAGTATCAATCAATCAAAGAGTACGTATTTTATTTTGTTTCATTGAAAATAAAACGGCAAAGTCTATTTGGCTGTCATCTGTTTTAATATGAGACACAATTGTGTCAAAGTCATGATTTTGTTTTACATTTTTGAAATAAGAAATTCTTACTTTAAAAAGTAGTTTTATAATTGAGAGTGTTGATGACACAGCTTTGATATTCTAGTTTCAAGCATGTTTCACACAATATAGGTCATCAAATCTCAGCTACAAGCTGTAATATCTTACTGAGATCATTTAGGACCTAAACACTTAAAACAAGTAAAACGCTCTGACATAAAATCTTATGTATGGCCGCGCAAGTCCTGGGATGCCCTAAATGTCCATAACACACCCAGCTGAGTCCCATGGGGAGGGGGGATGAAAGTTGGAAAAGTCAGCAAAAGTCCCAAAAATATTCAAAATACTTACCCAGGTTCGAGTCCCACAAGTTCCGCCGCCAGCCGGAATGCCCAAAATGTCCAAAACGCGCCCAGCAAAGGTGGGGAAAAAAGTGAAAAAAGTCGGGGAAATGTTTAAAAGTTCCACCCGGGTTGGAGTGTGCACTCAAACTTAAACTCGAACCCGGTTGGGACTCGAACCTGGGTAGGTATTTTGAAAATTTTGGGGGACTTTTGCCGACTTTTCTCATTTTTCCCCCCTACTTCTCGTGGGAGTTTGCTGGGTGCATTTTGGACATTTTTTGTATCCCAGGACTTGTGTGGCCGGCGGCGGAACTCGTGGGACTGGAACCCGGGGAAGTATTTTGGACACAATTGGAACTTTTGAACATTTTGGCCGCCTTTTCCCCTCTTCTTCCCCGCCTTCCTGTGCACCAATGCTGGGTGTGTTTTGGACACATGGGCAAAAATAGTTTCAAGCATAATTTACTCAAAATAGGTCGTAAAATGTCCGAAACAAGCTGTGATATCTTACTGAGATCCTTTAGGAGCAAAACCCTTAAAACAAGTCAAAGACTCTAACGTAAAATCTGCTTAGTGAGAAGAATTATCTTACAAGACAGAAAATAAGCAAATATCACCCTTATTTGAGATATTTCATCTTACTTAGTTCAGTTTTTGCAGTGTATGGTGTGATAGCAAAATTACTTGTACTCGTTTAAGTGAAGATGTTCTTTGAACGGGTCGCCAAAAGTTGTTTATTGGGCTCACTTAGCAAGAGATCTATTGTCTGATCAAGCTCTGTCTCCTGCGTCTTTGATGTGACATGTGGACTATAGTTGACGTGGGCATGTATTTTTCCTTTTCCTTACCCCCAACAGAGCTAAATTGTTCCCCTTTCCTGAGTGACCCCCCTCCTCTGGGTAAACGACACCCTCTCCCCTTCACAGGACTTTGGGTATCCATTCCACTGGTGTACTGTATGTAAATGAGCATGGAGGGTGGGACTTCTGAGAATGTATAATTGTCATGTCAAATTCTAAAGGAGTGAGTTCTGGTTTGGTCTCGCTTTGCAAAGCTTGTTATTATTTGTTTGTTACT
>NC_084625.1:13213322-13240822 GCF_033978795.1 Nerophis ophidion
CGGGCAAGTAGAAAAAAACAAAGGGTGCAAAGTCTGCAGGCAGTAGGAAACACATGGTTAAGTGTAGGGAGTAAAACTGATGGCAGTCTAAAGTTCAAGATTTTTGGAGTGGGCTTTAAGAGACGTTTTAGCGTTTATATTTTACAAGATTATATATTTTTTGTAAGAAGCACAATTAATAAATATATTTCGGTGAATAACTAATTGTTCAATTCTGTATATAAATATGTACATAAAGTGTTGTAATTATATTCCAACTCCGCATTCTTCTTGGTCGCCGCCGCTGCCACCACCCAACCCCCAACCCGCCACCCCCCCGCCATCGCCGCCCGACCACACCACCACAAATAGATGCCTGACCTGTGGGACATACTGTATATATATATATGTAAATATATATATATATATATATATATATATTTTTTGTTTTGTTTTTTTTAGGGGGGGACTTATTTTTTTGTGTATTTGCTAAGGTTTTTTTTTTTTTTAACAAAGAAGGCATAAAACAAACAAAAAAATAATAGAAAACTTATAATTGACAAATAGATCGGAAGTTGATCTACAGACTTGAGTATTGAAAAAAAAATAGAAATAAAAATGTATCCCCAATAATTTTAGTGCTTCTTTTTTTTTTTTAATTGTCACAGGTCAAAAATATGAATTAAGTCAAATGAATCAAAAGGCGACTTGTCCAGGGGGTATCCCGCCTTCCGCCCGATTGTAGCTGAAATAGGCACCAGCGCCCCCCGCGGCCTCATAAGGGATAAGCGGTAGGAAATGGATGGATGGAATCAAAATCAAGGATGTTAATATCTAACCAATTAACATCAAACATTCAACTTAAAAAAAATATTTGGGGTAAAATAACGCACACTTTTCTGTTTTTGTTATATATGTAAAAAAAAAAAAAAGGTTGTTAAACAAAAAAGACGTATTAACATTGATTGGCTTTATTTCAACAAATACAAATAGACCGGAATTGGATCTAGAGAGTAAAGTATTAAGAAAAAAAATACAACTACAAATGCATGACTTATATTCAATACATATATGAGTGGGGTCCTTTTGAATCCCAAATAATTTTAGTAATTTTTTTTGGGCTCCCCAATAATTTTAGTAATGTTTTTTTGTGTACCCAATATGTTGAGTCATTTTTAAATAATTTTCTGTGTTTGATCAAAAAATCCTTAATTAAAATCAGTGGTGCCCATGATTAACCAATTTAAGGCTCCAATGAATTAATATCAAACATTCAACATTAAAAATTGTTTTGGGGAAAATAATGCATATTTCTTGACATAAAAAACAGGGTTGTTTGACAGAAAAAGCATATGTTTGTGCTGTATTCTAACAGATAGACCTGAAGTTGATTTAGAGCGGGGGTCATCAACGCGGTGCCCGCTGGCCTGTTCTAAAAATAGCTCAAATAGCAGCACTTACCAGTGAGCCGCCTCTATTTTTTTAAATTGTATTTATTTACTAGCAAGCTGGTCTCGCTTTGTTCGACATTTTTAATTCTAAGAGAGACAAAACTCAAATAGAATTTGAAAATCCAAGAAAATATTTTAAAGACTTGGTCTTCACTTGTTTAAATAAATTCATTTATTTTTTTTTACTTTGCTTCATATAACTTTCAGAAAGACAATTTTAGAGAAAAAATACAACCTTAAAAATTATTTTAAGATTTTTAAACAAATATACCTTTTTACCTTTTAAATTCCTTCCTCTTCTTTCCTGACAATTTAAATCAATGTTCAAGTATTTATTTTTTTATTGTAAATAACAATAAATAGATTTTAATTTAATTCTTCATTTTAGCTTCTGTTTTTTCGACAAAGAATATTTGTGAAATATTTATTCAGACTTATTATGATTAAAAATCAAAAAAATGATTCTGGCAAATCTAGAAAAGCTGTAGAATCAAATTTAAATATTTCAAAGTCTTTTGAATTTATTTTAAAATTTTTGTTCTGGAAAATCTAGAAGAAATAATTATTTGTCTTTGTTAGAAATATAGCTTGGTCCAATTTGTTATATATTCTAATAAAGTGCAGATTGGATTTTAACCTATTTAAAACATGTCATCAAAATTCTAAAATTAATCTTAATCAGGAAAAACTACAAATGATGTTCCATAAATTCTGTTTTAATTTTTTTTCAAAAAGATTCGAATTAGCTAGTTTTTCTCTTCATTTTTTTTGGTTGAATTTTGAATTTTAAAAAACTATGTTTCAAAATTTAATTTTCATTTTTTCTGTGTTTTCTCCTCTTTTAAACCATTCAGTTTAGTGTTTTTTTCATCTTTTATTCTTTACAAAAAAACCTTCTGTAAAAGGAAAAAAAATGTACGACGGAATGACAGACAGAAATACCCATTTTTTATACATATAGATGTATTTATTAAAGGTAAATTGAGCAAATTGGCTATTTCTGGCAATTTATTTAATTGTGTATCAAACTGGTAGCCATTCGCATTAATCAGTACTCAAGAAGTAGCTCTTGGTTTCAAAAAGGTTGGTGACCCCTGATTTAGAGTAAAATATTGGAAAATAAATACAAATACATGTGCATGATTTATATTCAACACTTATATGAGTGGAGTCCTTTTGGATCCCAAATAATTTTAGTAATTTTTTTTTGGATGCGTAATTTTAGTAATGTTTTTTTGCATACCCAATACTTTTTGTAATTTTCCAATACTTTTTTGTCTTTGATCAAAAAATAATTAAAATCAATGGTGTTCATGAGTAACCAATTTAAGGCTCCAATTAATTAACATCAAACATTTAATATAAAACATTATTTTGGGGGAAATAATGCATATTTTTTGATCTAGGGATGTACTGTAAGTTTTGAATGGGAAAAAAAATAAATCAGTGGAAAAAGTTTAAACACCCCTGAACTAAATCCCACACAGTAGGGGTGGACGATACTGGGAATGTTGGTGTCGATCTGATATCAAGAACAGGGCTAGTTAAGGAAGATTGATTAATTTAATCTGACTGTTTAACTGTAACTGATTTTCCATAATCCTATGGACAATATAACTACTGCAAATCAGTGAACAGAAATTCTACAACACAGCATTTACTTATATGACCCAATCCAAACAATATTTCCCAATCATGGTGAAAAAAAAAAAGTCACCACAACTCACTGAACTTTGTAGATATCATAAAAAAAATGTTTTAATACGTAAATACTATTTATAATTCAAAATTACACACGTTTAAAACCACTACAATGCATTGTGGGAACAATGCAAAACACTGTCTAAACACTGCACACCATGTTTGCCGCGTTATAGCTGCTAGATATTTCTGAGTGATTACATGATGTTTGTTCTCGGACAAAAATCCAAAGATTAGCCGCACCTTAGTATAAGCCACGTGGTTCGAAGTTGGGGAAAAAAAGTATCGGTTTATAGTCGGGGAAAATACGGTGATGCAACAAATGCTGACTTAGCAGTTTGCTCTTGACAACTATTGCAACATTGGTTGCTGTAATTCTCGATCCTGCATTTATTCACAGAGCGACACAGAATCTGTCCCGGGTGATGCACACAGCCTCTGATATCACATCCAAAGTGTGAAAATTCCCAGTTTGACTTGAACCCCCCCACCCCGGTTCCGTATTGTTGCTGTTGACACAAAACAGCATCGCACGGTAGAAGCCTCATTTTTATGGTACAATCAACAGCGTTATTGCGACAACAAACCATCAAAAGTACGGCGGCTTGAGTGCCGAATAGAACCCTCCAGAGGACACATTGGTCAGAGGTAAAATCCCCGACAATGTTGTTGTTTACGCGGGAACAAAAGTGTCCCACCCGAATGGAAAATGTTATTTTTTTTTTTTTTTTAGTCCGGACAAGAAGCTGTGAAGACGCACTGAAATATTCAGCGGCTTTTCTATTGTTTTACTCACCTTCTTTCTGAAGGGTCTCTGAGGCTTCCTGTCCCACTTTCAGGCGCTGCCACGTTGGTCTCCAGGGCCAGGCTGGGAAGGGAACCCGTGGTCCTTGGGAACAGGCGCTGCGTGGAAGATAACACGGGGACAATGAGAGCCCCAGCAGGACAAAAAACAAAACAAGAATGCTTACACGGAAAGATGTTCTTCCAAATCCTCCTAATCTATTACAGACTATTTTTACCAGCCCTCTTCTACCAAGCCACTAAGGACAGGAGCCTCTTTTCCCGCCATGTCTACCCTTTTCATGCGCATGTGGACTTTTCAATTTTGACGTCTCGCACCGCTGCAGACGCTCAGGCTGCTCGCTGTAATTAAAATGAGCAATTTGTGCACATTTCTTCTTTTAAAAAAAAAAAAAAAAAAAAAAAAAAGTGGGGAAACCCTTCTGTTCAATCACTTGTTCATTTAGCTGCATGCAGCTTTTTAGCACCGCCCTAGTGGTTTCCTGGAGCAGTTTTTCAAAAAGATTGAAAATGGAAAAAAAAGTGGGGGAAATGTTGAACAAACTTGACACAAACCATCCCAATTGTTAAAAAGCCCACAGTATAATTTGTTTAATATGATTATCTGGTGAATATACTTTTGTCCTACTAATTTTGGCAGTCCTTGAACTCGCCGTAGTGTGGACTGTGACGCAACAGTTTGTTGACATGGAAAATCTTCCACTCATTTTGTCCACCAAAAGTTTTATACTGTGCGTGAATACACAAAGGTGAGCTTTGTTGATGTTATTGACTTGTTGGAGTGCTAATCAGGCCTAAAGCTAATCAATACTAACATGCTGTTTATGTACATATTGAATCAGTATGCCTCATTTGTAGGTAGATGTTTTTTGTGCCATGTTGTTCCAGACCACAGCAAACATTACCCAGCTTGCCAAAGATTGTGTTTCTTTGACTCACCGTAGTGTGGACTGTAACGCAACAGTTTGTTGACATGGAAAATCTTCCACCCCTTTGTCTCATTTTGTCCACCAAAAGTTTTATACTGTGCGTGAATGCACAAAGGTGAGCTTTGTTGATGTTATTGACTTGTTGGAGTTCTAATCAGGCCTATTCGGTCAGTGCATGACTGCAAGCTAATCAACGCTAAGATGCTGTTTATGTTCATATGGAATCAGTATGCCTCATTGGTAGGTATATTTGAGCACATTTAATATCCTTTACTTTTATCCTCTTTGTATAGAATTTAGTTTTACATGTCTCATGACACATTTCAGGTAGTTGTTTTTTGTGCCATGTTGTTCCAGACCACAGCAAACATTACCCAGCTTGCCAAAGATTGTGTTTCTTTGACTCACCGTAGTATGGACTGTAACGCAACCGTTTGTTTAAATGTAAAATCTTCCACTCCTTTAACTCATTTTGTCCACCAAAAGTTGTATACTGTGCGTGAATGCACAAAGGTGACCTTTGTTGATGTTATTGACTTGCTGGAGTGCTAATCAGGCCTATTTGGTCAGTGCATGACTGCAAGCTGATCAACGCTAACATGCTGTTTATGTACATATTGAATCAGTATGCCTCATTTGTAGGTATATTTGAGCTCATTTAATATCCTTTATTTTTATCCTCTTTGTCTACAATTAGTTTTACATGTCTCATGACACATTTCAGGTAGTTGGTTTTTTTGTGCCATGTTGTTCCAGACCACAGCAAACATTTCCCAGCTTGCCAAAGATTGCGTTTTTTGAACTCACTGTAGTGTGGACTGTAACGCAACAGTTTGTTTACATGTAAAATCTTCCACTCCTTTGTCTCATTTTGTCCACCAAAAGTTTTATACTGTGCGTAAATGCACAAAAGTGAGCTTTGTTGATGTTATTGACTTGTTGGCGTGTTAACCTTACCTAGCTTGAAAAAGATAGTAATAAATCCATTAAAAAAAGACAGCCTGCCGTTTCCTCTAACTTGGACACAGACATCTATACCTTCAGCTATTATTTTCCAGGAGTTATCTCACCTTCTGAGTAGCCTGTGCTTTACTAATGGTTTCTAATGATGTAAAAATGTGTAGAATATATATTACATTTCAACGTTTCTGTCAACGAAGATTTGCTTGAGTCTGCGACACAGTCATTTTGATAGTAGGCTAAAATAGCTAATAAAGACACTTACACTTCATTATAAGACTTATATACGGCTTTTCATTTTTTGTGGTTCTAGACAGATTTCTTTTTTGTAATTTTGGTCCAATAAGTTTTAAAGGTTTTTTTTGCCGACCTCTAATTTATTGTACAAACCCTGTTTCCATATGAGTTGGGAAATTGTGTTAGATGTAAATATAAACAAAATACAATGATTTGCAAATCATTTTCAACCCATATTCAGTTGAATATGCTACAAAGACAACAGATTTGATGTTCAAACTGATAAAAAAATGGTGTGCAAATAATCATTAACTTTAGAATTTGATGCCAGCAACACGTGACAAAGAAGTTGGGAAAGGTGGCAATAAATACTGATAAAGTTTAGAAATGCTCATCAAACACTCATTCGGAACATCCCACAGGTGTGCAGGCTAATTGGGAACAGGTGGGTGCCATGATTGGGTATAAAAACAGCTTCCCTAAAAATCCTCGTCTTTCACAAGAAAGGATGGGGCGAGGTACACCCCTTTGTCCACAACTGCGTGAGCAAATAGTCAAACAGTTTAAGAACAACGTTTCTCAAAGTGCAATTGCAAGAAATTTAGGGATTTCAACATCTACGGTCCATAATATCATCAAAAGGTTCAGAGAATCTGGAGAAATCACTCCACGTAAGCGGCATGGCCGGAAACCAACAATGAATGACTGTGACCTTTAATCCCTCAGACGGCACTGTACCAAAAACCGACATCATCTCTAAAGGATATCACCACATGGGCTCAGGAACACTTCAGAAAACCACTGTCACTAAATTAAGTTTGTCACTACATCTGTAAGTGCAAGTTAAAGCTCTACTATGCAAAGCGAAAGCCATTAATCAACAACATCCAGAAACGCCGCCGGCTTCTCTGGGCCCGAGATCATCTAAGATGGACTGATGCAAAGTGGAAAAGTGTTCTGTGGTTTGACCAGTCCACATTTCAAATTGCTTTTGGAAATATTCCACATCGTGTCATCCGGACCAAAGGGGAAGCAAACCATCCAGACTGTTATCGACGCAAAGTTCAAAAGCCAGCATCTGTGATGGTATGGGGGTGCATTAGCGCCCAAGGCATGGGTAACTTACACATCTGTGAGGGCACCATAAATGCTGAAAGGTACATACAGGTTTTGGAATAAATAAATGGAAATGGTAAATGGTTGTACTTGTATAGCGCTTTTCTACCCCTTTTTAAGGAGCCCAAAGCGCTTTGACAGTATTTCCACATTCACCCATTCACACACTTTCATACACTGATGGTGGGAGCTGCCATGCAAGGCGCTAACCAGGGCCCATCAGGAGCTAGGGTGAAGTGTCTTGCCCAAGGACACAACAGATGTGACTAGAATGGTATAAGGTTGGGATTGAACCAGTAACCCTCAGATAACAGGCACAACATATGCTGCCATATAAGCGCCCTCTTTTTCATGGACGCCCCTGCTTATTTCAGCAAGAAAATGCCAAGCTACGTGTTACAACAGCGGGGCTTCGTAGTAAAAGGGTGCGGGTACTACACTGGCCTGCCTGCAGTCTAGACCTGTCTCCCATGGAAAATGTGTGTCGCATTATGAAGCGTAAAATACGACAGCGGAGACCCCGGACTGTTGAACGACTGAAGCTCTACATAAAACAAGAATGGGAAATAATTCCACTTTCAAAGCTTCAACAATTAAGTTTCCTCAGTTCCCAAACGTTTATTGAGTGTTGTTGAAAGAAAATGTGATGTAACACAGTGGTGAACATGCCCTTTCCCAACTACTTTGGCATGTGTTGCAGCCATTAAATTCTAATTTAATTATTATTTGCAAAAAAAAAAACAAGTTTATGAGTTTGAACATCAAATATCGTGTCTTTTTAGTGCATTCAATTGAATATGGGTTGAAAAGGATTTGCAAATCATTGTATTCCGTTTATATTTACATCTGACACAATCTCCCAACTCATATGGAAACGGAGTTTGTAGACAAACCCACACGGCGACCATCTAGCGTTGGAAATGCAGATGCTCTCTCACTGGGGTCGTGTTCGGAGGTCAAGTGAGGAATGATGAGCGCCGGTGTCGCAGGTGCGGCGACGCCCCGGGGGCCGGTGGGGGTGAGGGCGCAACAGGTGGTCTCATCAGGTTGCGGCGGCTCACTGTTGCTCGTCGCAAGTCATGCAGAAAAGTGGAGGGGAGCACTTAGGTGTGCCCGCGCTTGATTAATAAGGACGCGGGGAGGCAAATATGTGCACACAGTCGCCGGGTAATGAGCCGCAAATGTGATTAGGTCTTTACGCCGCACCTGCTTCCCAATCGAGCATACAGCACCGGCACCCCCGCTGACACCGCAGCCAAGTGTTTGTTCTTTGTCGGTGCAGGTGTGAGACGCCTCGGAGCCGCCTCAGCATGTCAGATTGCGTTCTTCTTCTTTTCCAATGCTCACTTCCATGAGGACTAAGCGGCCTTACAATGTTGCTTTTTACAGATTGCAAATGACACATGTCCCCTCTTGTTAGAAAAAAAAAAAAAGTGCACCTGGCAATAGAAGGGATCAAAATAAAGTTGTATACATCCATCCATTTTCTACCGCTTTCTCCCTTACGGGGGCGCTGGCGCCTATCTCAGCTACAATCGGGCGGAAGGCGGGGTACACCCTGGAAAAGTCGCCACCTCATCGCAGGGCCAACACAGATAGACAGACAACATTCACACTCACATTCAATTTAGCTTTTTTTCGGGGGAATTTTACCAATCATTCACACTCCTTATGAAAGACAAGAACATTTCTTTTTGTATGCATTCTAACTTGTAAATAAATGCTAGCAAGAGTCAGCTAACAAAGGAGTCAATGAGACCTGTTCTATTCCTCGACCACGTTGGGCGGTATAACTCAGTCGGAAACTTCACGTTGTGTCCATGGGCAAGGCACTTTACCCACCTTCTCCCAGTCCAACCCACACTGTTTTGTTTTGTTCTGTTAGTTTTGGACTCCATTAGTTCCTGTTTTTGTGCACTCTTGTTTGTTTTAGTTACCATGGTTGCTTGGCACCAAGGTGGACCGGGGGTTAGTGCGTCTGCCTCACAATACGAAGGTCCTGAGTAGTCCTGGGTTCAATCCCGGGCTCGGGATCTTTCTGTGTGGAGTTTGCATGTTCTCCCCGTGACTGCGTGGGTTCCCTGCGGGTACTCCAGCTTCCTCCCACTTCCAAAGACATGCACCTGGGGATAGGTTGATTGGCAGCACTAAATTGGCCCTAGTGTGTGAATGTTGTCTGTCTATCTGTGTTGGCCCTGCGATGAGGTAGCGACTTGTCCAGGGTGTAAATCACCTTCTGTCCGAATGCAGCGGGGATAGGTTCCAGCAATCCCCCGCGACTCCAAAAGGGCGTGCGGTAAAAAATGGATGGATGTTTGATTGACTTATGTAAGACAAGAACACATTTCTTTTTTTATGCATTCTAACTTGTAAATAAATGCTAGCAACAATCAGCTAACAGAGGAGCCAATTCCTCGACCACGTCGGGCGGTATAACTCGGTTGGTATAGCAGTCGTGCCAGAAACTTCACGGTTCCTGCTTCGATCCCCGCTTCTGCCATGCCTAGTCACTGCCATTGTGTCCATGGGCAAGGCACTTTACCCCCCACCTGCCAGTGCCACCCACTCTGTTTTGGACTTCATTAGTTCCTGTTTTTGTGCAACCTTGTTTGTTTTAGTTACCATGGTTGCTTGGCAGCACGGTTGAGGAGGGGTTGTGCGTCTGCCTCACAATACGAAGGTCCTGAGTAGTCCTGGGTTCAATCCCGGGCTCTGGATCTTTCTGTGTGGAGTTAGCATGTACTCCCCGTGACTGTGTGTGTTCCCTCCGGGTACTCCGGCTTCCTCTTGAATTTTCCTGAATAATATTTATATAGCGCTTTTTCCTCAAGTGACTCAAAGCGCTTTACATAGCGAAACCCAATATCTAAGTTACATTTAAACCAGTGTTGGTGGCACTGGGAGCAGGTGGGTAAAGTGTCTTGCCCAAGGACACAACGCCATTGACTAGGACGGCGGAAGCGGGGATCGAACCTTCAACCCTCAAGTTGCTGGCACGGCCGCTCTACCAACCGAGCTATACCGCCACACAAAGACATGCACCTGGGGATAGGTTGATTGGCAACACTAAATTGACCCTTGTGCGTGTATTGTCCAGGGTGTACACCGCCTTCTGCCCGAATGCAGCTGAGATAGGGTCCAGCGACCCCCCGCGACCTCAAAAGGGACAAGCGGTAGGAAATGGATGGATTGTGACTGTATTATGCTGATGACACCCAACTCTACATGCCCCTAAAGCTGACCAACACGCTGGATTGTAGTCAGCTGGAGGCGTGTCTTAATGAAATTAAACAATGGATGTCCGCTAACTTTTTGCAACTCAACGCCAAAAAAACCGAAATGCTGATTATCGGTCCTGCTAGACACCGACCTCTATTTAATAATACAACTTTAACATTTGACAACCAAACAATTAAACAAGGCGACTCGGTAAATAATCTGGGTATTATCTTTGACCCAACTCTCTCCTTTGAGTCACACATTAAAAGCGTTACTAAAACGGCCTTCTTTCATCTCCGTAATATCGCTAAAATTCGCTCCATTTTGTCCACTAAAGACGCTGAGATCATTATCCATGCGTTTGTTACGTCTCGTCTCGATTACTGTAACGTATTATTTTCGGGTCTCCCCATGTCTAGCATTAAAAGATTACAGTTGGTACAAAATGCGGCTGCTAGACTTTTGACAAGAACAAGAAAGTTTGATCACATTACGCCTGTACTGGCTCACCTGCACTGGCTTCCTGTGCACTTAAGATGTGACTTTAAGGTTTTACTACTTACGTATAAAATACTACACGGTCTAGCTCCATCCTATCTTGCCGATTGTATTGTACCATATGTCCCGGCAAGAAATCTGCGTTCAAAAGACTCCGGCTTATTAGTGATTCCCAAAGCCCAAAAAAAGTCTGCGGGCTATAGAGCGTTTTCCGTTCGGGCTCCAGTACTCTGGAATGCCCTCCCGGTAACAGTTCGAGATGCTACCTCAGTAGAAACATTTAAGTCTCACCTTAAAACTCATTTGTATTCTCTAGCCTTTAAATAGACTCCCTTTTTAGACCAGTTGATCTGCCGCTTCTTTTCTTTTTTCTCCAATGTCCCCCCTTCCCTTGTGGAGGGGGTCCGGTCCAGTGGCCATGGATGAAGTAATGGCTGTCTCAGGATGGACCGCTCGTCCAGAGTCGGGACCCAGGATGGACCGCTCGTCCAGAGACGGGACCCAGGATGGACCGCTCGTCGGGACTCAGGATGGACCGCTCGTCGGGACTCAGGATGGTCCAGAGTCGGGACCCAGGATGGACCGCTCGTCCAGAGTCGGGACCCAGGATGGACCGCTCGTCCAGAGTCGGGACCCAGGATGGACCGCTCGTCCAGAGTCGTGACCCAGGATGGACCGCTCGTCCAGAGTCGGACTCAGGATGGACCGCTCGTCCAGAGACGGGACCCAGGATGGACCCCTCGTCGGGACTCAGGATGGACCGCTCGTCGGGACTCAGGATGGACCGCTCGTCGGGACTCAGGATGGACCGCTTGTCCAGAGTCGAACTCAGGATGGACCGCTCGTCCAGAGACCAGACCCAGCATGGCCCACTCGTCGGGACTCAGGAGGGACTGTTCATCGGGACTCAGGATGGACCGCTCGTCCAGAGACGGGACCCAGGATGGACCCCTCGTCGGGACTCAGGATGGACCGCTCGTCGGGACTCAGGATGGACCGCTCGTCGGGACTCAGGATGGACCGCTCGTCGGGACTCAGGATGGACCGCTCGTCGGGACTCAGGATGGACCGCTTGTCCAGAGTCGAACTCAGGATGGACCGCTCGTCCAGAGACCAGACCCAGCATGGCCCACTCGTCGGGACTCAGGAGGGACTGTTCATCGGGACTCAGGATGGACCGCTCGTCCAGAGACGGGACCCAGGATGGACCGCTCGTCGGGACTCAGGATGGACCGCTCGTCGGGACTCAGGATGGACCGCTCGTCGGGACTCAGGATGGACCGCCCGTCCAGAGTCGGGACCCAGGATGGACCGCCAGTCCAGAGTCGGGACCCAGGATGGACCGCCCGTCCAGAGTCGGGACCCAGGATGGACCGCTCGTCCAGAGTCGGGACCCAGGATGGACCGCTCGTCCAGAGTCGGGACCCAGGATGGACCGCTCGTCCAGAGTCGGGACCCAGGATGGAGCGCTCGTCCAGAGTCGGGACCCAGGATGGAGCGCTCGTCCAGAGTCGGGACCCAGGATGGAGCGCTCGTCCAGAGTCGGGACCCAGGATGGACCGCTCGTCCAGAGTCGGGACCCAGGATGGACCGCTCGCCTGTGTATGAGCTGGGACATCTCTGCGCTGCTGAAATGTCCGAGCTTGGGACGGTTTCCTGTTGGCTCCACTATGGATGGGACTCTCGCTACTTTGGACTGGACTCTCACGGTTATCGGTATCATGTTAGACCCGCTCGACATCCATTGCTTTCGGTCCCCTAGAGGGGGGGGGGTCCTCTCCAAGGTTTCTCATAGTCATCATTGTCACTGGGTGTGAGTTTTCCTTGCCCTTATGTGGGCCTACCGAGGATGTCGTTGTGGTTTGTGTTGTGGTTTGTGCAGCCATTTGAGACACTAGTGATTTAGGGCTATATAAATAATCATTGATTGATCGATTGATTATGACTCTGTGCTTATTGGAAGACAATTGGGCTCACTGGCTGTCCAGTTTTATGCAAGTAAACGCACTACAGGACTGCAGCAAGTATCCAAAATCTGATACTCGATTTTTGACGATATTGGATGGATGTCTGATATCAAGATTGGATTTATCCTGCCTCTTTTTAGAATGACTCCGTCATTTTGAAAACGGTCAACGTCTCCTTAAGGGGTCTCAGTCTCACCGCGCTGTTAAGCTTCTTTGTTGGCTTTGTTGGTCCGGACCCCAGGGTGCAGAGGCGGCAGGCGATGAGCAGGTATGAAGCCAGTTTAACAGGGCAAACACAGGTAGTACAGATCAAATAGTGCGGCAGGGATTGCCCGCACAACAAACCGGGCGTAGGAGGTAACAAAGGCTAACTGACGCTTCTTCCAACCAGAGCGAAGGTGGAAACAGGAAGTAGAAATAATAGACGAGTCTCAAACAGGAAGTATTTAGAAAAAAAAGAACAGTAGTTCAAAGCAGGGGTCACCAACACGGTGCCCGCGGGCACCAAGTAGCCCGTAAGGACCAGATGAGTCGCCCGCTGGCCTGTTCTAAAAATAGCTCAAATAGCAGCACTTACCAGTGAGCTGCCTGTATTTTTTAAAATTGTATTTATTTACTAACAATCTGGTCTCGCTTTGCTCGATATTTTTAATTCTAAGAGAGACAAAACTCAAATAGAATTTGAAAATCCAAGAAAATATTTTAAAGACTTGGTCTTCACTTGTTTGAATAAATTCTTTTTTTTTTTTTTACTTTGCTTCTTATAAATTTCAGAAAGACAATATTAGAGAAAAAATACAACCTTAAAAATGATTTTAGGATTTTTAAACACATATACCTTTTTACCCTTTAAATTCCTTCCTCTTTTTCCTGATAATTTAAATTAATGTTCAAGTATTTTTTTTTTTTATCGTAAAGAATAATAAATACATTTTAATTTAATTCTTCATTTTAGCTTCTGTTTTTTTGACGAATAATATTTGTGAAATATTTCTTCAAACTTATGATTAAAATAAATAAAAAATTCGGGCAAATCTAGAAAATCTGTAGAATCAAATTTAAATCTTATTTCAAAGTCTTTTGAATTTCTTTTAAAATTTTTGTTCCGGAAAATCTGGAAGAAATAATGATTCGTCTTTGTTAGACATATAGCTTGGTCCAATTTGTTATATATTCTAACAAAGTGCAGATTGGATTTTAACCTTTTTAAAACATGTCATCAAAACTCTGAAATTAATCTTAATCAGGAAAAATTACTAATGATGTTCCATGAATTATTTTTTTGAATTTTTTCACAAATATTCGAATTAGCTAGTATTTCTCTTCATTTTTTCTGTAAAATTTTGAATTTTAAAGAGTCAAAATTGAAGATAAACTATGTTTCAAAATTTAATATTCATTTTTTTCGTGTTTTCTCCTCTTTTAAATCGTTCAATTAAGTGTTTTTTTTCATCATTTATTCTCTACAAAAAACCTTACGTAAAAGGAAAAAAAATATATATATATACATATATATATATATTTATTTAATAAAAGGTAAATTGAGCAAATTGGCTATTTCTGGCAATTTATTTAAGTGTGTATCAAACTGGTAGCCCTTCGCATGAATCAGTACCCAAAAAGTAGCTCTTGGTTTCAAAAAGGTTGGTGACCCCTGCTTTAAAGCGATCCTCATCAGAACCTCTCTATGAAATGTAAAAGTGTTAATATTGCATGGCGTGGATGTAAATTCCTCAGCCAGCGAAAAAATGCCGCGCTTGCATTCTCAGCCACGTTAGCCATGTACATAATAGATCGAGTCTCCTTGATGACCCTCTTTGCAGAGTTCTTACAGCTTTTTATGACGTTAAGCACTACTCCCCACAAAACGTTGTTTATTCCACTGTCGCTGAAAAAGACGCTAATGTCGCTTATATGAGCGTGCGCATAAAAAAACATAAATCTCAACGTTTAGCTGTGTCGCATTAGCAATAGCGGGATGTCATTTTTTTTTCTCCCTCCCCGGTTTAACGACGAGGCCTCGTGCCGCCGGGAATGTTTTATTAACGACCGGAGCAGAAGAGAGTCAGCAGGAATGCATTAAATCAGGAATATTAGCGCTGTTTAGCACTTTTACAGCGGCCTGACTCAAGGAGCTGAGTGGCCGACACAAATTGTTGCGGTGACCTCGACTTTCCCGCGGCCGCCGCCGCCTCCCCGGAGCTTCGCGGCGTTCTCGGCTATCGTAGCTTTGGATCGTGGATAAAGGCAACAATTGATCCATTATCTTCAGCTCCCTCGGGGCCGGAATGGATGCTCGTCAAGAGTTGAGGAATTTACCGGGAAGACGTTCAAGGTTAGCGCCGACAAGTAGAGGGAGATAAAAGTGTCCGTTTAAGTTGCTCAACATCAAACTTGCAAACACAGCAGGGGGGGCTAATCCTCGCCGATGACTTATTGAGCTGGCGGTTTGGGTTTTTTTTTCGGACACCTTCCTTGGACTTTTCATGCAGCGTGATTAGACACTTTCGTGCTATCGCCATCTGTGACCGTCTTGAACAAAAACGCCCTCTCCCATCCCCGCCATCCAGAAGACGTTTAAAAACTACAAACTCCAAAACCAATGACGTTGGGACGTTGTGTAAATAGCAAATAAAAACAGAAAACAACTATTTGCAAATCATTTTCAAGCTATATTTAATTGAATAGACTGCAAAGACAAGATACTTAACGATCAAACTGGAAAACTTTGTTATTTTTTGCAAATATTAGCAGGGGCCTAATCCTCGCCGATGACTTATTGAGCTGGCGGTTTGGGTTTTTTTTCGGACACCTTCCTTGGACTTTTCATGCAGCGTGATTAGACACTTTCGTGCTATTGCCATCTGTGACCGTCTTGAACAAAAACACCCTCTCCCATTCCCGCCATCCAGAAGAAGTTTAAAAACTACAAACTCCAAAACCAATGACGTTGGGACGTTGTGTAAATAGCAAATAAAAACAGAAAACAACTATTTGCAAATCCTTTTCAAGCTATATTTAATTGAATAGACTGCAAAGACAAGATACTTAACGATCAAACTGGAAAACTTTGTTATTTTTTGCAAATATTAGCAGGTGGCTAATCCTCGCCGATGACTTATTGAGCTGGCGGTTTGTTTGTTTTTTTCGGACACCTTCCTTGGACTTTTCATGCAGTCCGGTCCAGCGTGATTAGACACTTTCGTGCTATCGCCATCTGTGACCGTCTTGAACAAAAACGCCCTCTCCCATCTCCGCCATCCAGAAGACGTTTAAAAACTACGAACTCCAAAACCAATGAAGTTGGGACGTTGTGTAAATAGCAAATAAAAACAGAAAACAACTATTTGCGAATCCTTTTCAACCTATATTTAATTGAATAGACTGCAAAGACAAGATACTTAACGATCAAACTGGAAAACTTTGTTATTTTTTGCAAATTTTAGCAGGGGGCTAATCCTCGCCGATGACTTATTGAGCTGGCGCTTTGGTTTTTTTTTTCGGACACCTTCCTTGGACTTTTCATGCAGTCCGGTCCAGCGTGATTAGATACTTTCGTGCTATCGCCATCTGTGACTGTCTTGAACAAAAACGCCCTCTACCATCTCCGCCATCCAGAAGACGTTTAAAAACTATAAACTCCAAAACCAATGAAGTTGGGACGTTGTGTAAATAGCAAATAAAAACAGAAAAGAACTATTCGCAAATCCTTTTCAACCTATATTCAATTGAATAGACTGCAAAGACAAGATACTTAACGATCAAACTGGAAAACTTTGTTATTTTTTGCAAATATTAGCAGGGGACTAATCCTCGCCGATGACTTATTGAGCTGGCGGTTTGTTTGTTTTTTTCGGACACCTTCCTTGGACTTTTCATGCAGTCCGGTCCAGCGTGATTAGATACTTTCGTGCTATCGCCATCTGTGACCGTCTTGAACAAAAACGCCCTCTCCCATCCCCGCCATCCAGAAAACGTTTAAAAACTACTAACTCCAAAACCAATGACGTTGGGACGTTGTGTAAATAGCAAATAAAAACAGAAAACTATCTGAAATTATTTTCAACCTATATTTAATTGAACAGACTGCAAAGACAAGATACTTAACGTTCAAACTGGAAAACTTTGTTATTTTTTGCAAATATTAGCAGGGGGCTAATCCTCGCCGATGACTTATTTAGCTGGTGGTTTGGGGGGTTTTTTTGGACACCTTCCTTGGACTTTTCATGCATTCCGGTCCAGCGTGATTAGATACTTTCGTGCTATCGCCATCTGTGACCGTCTAGAACAAAAACGCCCTCTCCCATCCGCGCTAACCAGAAGACGTTTAAAAACGACAAACCCCAAAACCAATGACGTTGGGACGTTGTGTAAATAGCAATTAAAAACAGAAAACAACTATTTGCAAATCCTTTTCAACCTATATTTAATTGAATAGACTGCAAAGACAAGATACGTAACGATCAAACTGGAAAACTTTGTTATTTTTTGCAAATATTAGCAGGGGGCTAATCCTCGCCGATGACTTATTGAGCTGGCGGTTTGGGTTTTTTTTTCGGACACCTTCCTTGGACTTCTCATGCAGCGTGATTAGACACTTTCGTGCTATCGCCATCTGTGACCGTCTTGAACAAAAACGCCCTCTCCCATCCCCGCCATCCAGAAGACGTTTAAAAACTACAAACTCCAAAACCAATGACATTGGGACGTTGTGTAAATAGCAAATAAAAACAGAAAACAACTATTTGCAAATCCTTTTCAACCTATATTTAATTGAATGGACTGCAAAGACAAGATACGTAACGATCAAACTTGAAAACGTTGTTATTTTTTGGAAATATTAGCAGGGGGCTAATCCTCGCCGATGACTTATTGAGCTGGCGCTTTGGGGGTTTTTTTCGGACACCTTCCTTGGACTTTTCCAGCGTGATTAGATACTTTCGTGCTATCGCCATCTGTGACCGTCTTGAACAAAAACGCCCCCTCCCATCCGCGCCATCCAGAAGACGTTTAAAAACTACAAACTCCAAAACCAATGACGTTGGGACGTTGTGTAAATAGCAAATAAAAACAGAAAACAACTATTTGCGAATCCTTTTCAACCTATATTCAATTGAATAGACTGCAAAGACAAGATACTTAACGATCAAACTGGAAAACTTTGGTATTTTTTGGAAATATTAGCAGGGGGCTAATCCTCGCCGATGACTTATTGAGCTGGCGCTTTGGGTTTTTTTTTCGGACACCTTCCTTGGACTTTTCATGCAGTCCGGTCTAGAGTGATTAGACACTTTCGTGCTATCGCCATCTGTGACCGTCTTGAACAAAAACGCTCTCTCCCATCCGCGCCATCCAGAAGACGTTTAAAAACGACAAACTCCAAAACCAATGACGTTGGGACGTTGTGTAAATAGCAAATAAAAACAGAAAACAACTATTTGCAAATCCTTTCCAATCTATATTCAATTGAATAGACTGCAAAGACAAGATACTTAACGTTCAAACTGGAAAACTTTTTGCAAATATTAGCTCATTTGGAATTTGATGCCTGCAAACATGTTTCAAAAAAGCTGGCACAAGTGGCAAAAAAAGACTGAGAAAGTTGAGGGACGCTCATCAAACACTTATTTGGGACATCCTACAGGTGTGCAGGCTAATTGGGAACAGGTGGGTGCCATGATTGGGGATAAAAAGCAGCTTCCATGAAATGCTCGGTCATTCGCAAACAAGGATGGCGCAAAGGGTCACCACTTTGTGAACAAATGTCTGAGCAAATTGTCCAAGACTGCCATGAGGTCGCGACTTGTCCAGGGTGTACCCCGCCTTCCGCCCGATTGTAGCTGAGCTAGGCGCCAGCGCCCCCCTTAACCCCAAAAGGGAATAAGCAGTAGAAAATGGATGGATGGAAATTGTCCAAGAGTTTAAGAACATTTCTCAACGAGCTATTGCAAGGAATTTAGGGATTTCACCATCTATGGTCCGTAATATCGTCAGAAGGTTCAGAGATTCTGGAGAAATCACTGCATGTAACAGTCAATGCCCGTGGCCTTGGATCCCAAGGTTCCATTCTAGAGGCTAATCTTTCCTGTGATAAAATGGCAACCAAGGTGATCAAAAAGGTCAACCAAAGAACGAGATTCCTCTACAAAATCTCCTCTCTGGTCAACAGAAGCACCTTGAGGATTCTAGCGGGAACTCTCATTCAACCCTTCTTCGATTACGCTTGCACCTCCTGGAACCCCAGCACCCCCAAAACCCTCAAATCTATACTCCAAACATCCCAGAATAAGCTAGTCCGGTTACTTTTAGACCTCCACCCCAGACTACACCTCAATCCAACCCACTTCTCCAAAAGTGGGCTGGCTCAGGGTGGAGGACAGAGTAAAACAACTTGCACTGAGCCTAGTCTATAAAATCCGCTACACCTCCTTGATACCGAAGTACATGTCAAACTACTTCCTTAACGTAAATGACCGCCATAACCACAACACCAGGGGTAGCTCCACAAACCACGTTAAACCCAGATTCCGATCTAACAAAGGTCTTAACTCATTCTCTTTCTATGCCACATCAATGTGGAATGCACTCCACACAGGTATAAAAGTAAGTCCATCTCTATAGCTCGATAGCTCCAGCCTATCTTGCCGATTGTATTGTACCATATGTCGCGGCAAGAAATCTGCGTTCAAAAGACTCTGGCTTATTAGTGATTCCTAGAGCCCAAAAAAAGTCTGCGGGCTATAGAGCGTTTTCCGTTCGGGCTCCAGTACTCTGGAATGCCCTCCCGGTAACAGTTCGAGATGCTACCTCAGTAGAAGCGTTTAAGTCTCACCTTAAAACTCATTTGTATACTCTAGCCTTTAAATAGACCTCCTTTTTAGACCAGTTGATCTGCCGCTTCTTTTCTTTCTCCCATGTCCCCCCCTCCCTTGTGGAGGGGGTCCGGTCCGATGACCATGGATGAAGTACTGGCTGTCCAGAGTCGAGACCCAGGATGGACCACTCGTCGGGACCCAGGATGGACCGCTCGCCTGTATCGGTTGGGGACATCTCTACGCTGCTGATCCGCCTCCGCTTGAGATGGTCTCCTGTGGACGGGACTCTCGCTGCTGTCTTGGATCCGCTTTGAACTGAACTCTCGCAGCTGTGTTGGAGCCACTATGGATTGAACTTTCACAGTATCATGTCAGACCCGCTCGACATCCATTGCTTTCGGTCCCCTAGAGGGGAGGGGTTGCCCACATCTGAGGTCCTCTCCAAGGTTTCTCATAGTCAGCATTATCACTGGCGTCCCACTGGATGTGAATTCTCCCTGCCCACTGGTTGTGAGTTTTCCTCGCCCTTTTGTGGGTTCTTCCGAGGATGTTGTAGTCGTAATGATTAGTGCAGTCCTTTGAGACATTTGTGATTTGGGGCTATATAAATAAACATTCATTGATTGATATTCCTTCAAAACCGCTCTAAAACACCACCTCCAGGCAACATCAACACTTTACTAATACCCTCCTCCATTCACATCCCATCTCCCCGGATTATAAACAACTCAAATGTATATACTTGTTATTATGCTATTGTAGCTGAGATAGGCGCCAGCGCCCTCCGCGACGCCAAAAGGGAATAAGCGGTAGAAAATGGATGGATGGATGGATGGATGAACTCACTATGTTCACTGCTGGCTGTACATATCCTACTAAGTAAGACCTACACTGTTTCAATGTCCACATTTCTCTGTTGATGCAATTGTTTATGACTGAAGTACTGATATCAACCAAAGCTCCTCATCCCACCCCTTGGATTGTAAATAATGTAAATAATTCAATGTATATACTATGATGATTAACTTGTGTGATGACTGTATTATGTTGATGGTATATATTTGTACCATGAATTGATTAACGTGGACCCCGACTGAAACAAGTTGAAAAACGTATTCGGGTGTTACCATTTATCAATCAATCAATCAATCGTTTACTTTTATAGCCCTAAATCACTAGTGTCTCAAAGGGCTGCACAAACCACTACGACATCCTCGGTAGGCCCACATAAGGGCAAGGAAAACTCACACCCAGTGGGACATCGGTGACAATAATGACCCAGTGGGACGTCGGTGACAATGATGACTATGAGAACCTTGGAGAGGAGGAAAGCCATGGATGTCGAGCGGGTCTAACATGATACTGTGAAAGTTCAATCCATAATGGATCCAACACAGTCGCGAGAGTCCAGTCCAAAGCGGATCCAACACAGCAGCGAGAGTCCCGTTCACATCGGAGCCAGCAGGAAACCATCCCAAGCGGAGGCGGATCAGCAGCGCAGAGATGTCCCCAGCCAATACACAGGCAAGCAGTACATGGCCACCGGATCGGACCGGACCCCCTCCACAAGGGAGAGTGGGACATAGAAGAAAAAGAAAAGAAACGGCAGATCAACTGGTCTAAAAAGGGAGTCTATTTAAAGGCTAGAGTATACAAAAGAGTTTTAAGGTGAGACTTAAATGCTTCTATGTACTGAACTGTGCAATCTACTAATAAAAGTATCAATCAATCAGTGAATCCTGAATCAGAATCACTATGTAGAAGTGCTTTGAGTCACTAGAAAAAAAGCGCTATATAAATATAATTCCACTCGGGTTTACAGACAATATCTCATGCCGCAGCACAGTGGTTGAAAAACACTGATCTACATCAGCAATAGGATTTGTGTGAGTGGCTGGACAGGACAAAAAAAAAAAAAAAAGTAGTTTCAATCAAACTTGTAAACACGGGGGAGGGACAAAAACAAACATTGGGAGCTAATCCTGGCTGTTGATTTACTGAGCTTTTTTGGACACCTTGCCAAAACTCTCTCTTTTTTTTTTAATGCATTCCAGTCCAAAAGCTTTCATGTAATCGCCATCGCCACCCAGCCAGGCTCCGCCGCCAAGAACAAACGCTCTCTCCCATTACCGCCATTCGGAATTTCCCGAAGCCTCGCCATTTTTTATTTCCCCCCCCCCGCTGAACTTCTCATTCTTTTATGTCCTTAATCAAAAATCCTTTTCCAAAAGCACTTCTGGGTCTCGCTTTTCCTCAATAGACGACGAGTGTGGGGGGGGTTGAGGGGGTGGAAGATCCATTTTCTAGTTCAAGGGAATTCAAATAAGTGCGGGGGGGAGGGGGGGATCAGAAGCGAAGCCTTTGAACGGAAATGCTGACATGATCATTAAATGGCGGACAGTAATAGAGTAGAGTAGTGATACTTTTGTTCACCTATCGGAGGCACATAATAGATTAGAGGAGCCTTTGACTCAACATGCTCGGCTTGCAAGTTCTGCTGTTGAAGAGCTTGTCATCACTCTGTTTCTGGACACTTTTGATAGAATATTCATGCCATGAATACTTAACGCCTCTTAACCCCCTACGCCACTTCAGCCCGGCTGAGAGGGTTTTATGCCGCCCGCTCTTGTCTTCTATTATTGTTCTCGAGACTTCCTGATGAACCTCGCTTCTACAAGGCGTAGAGGGCGACCTTTCACCCTCTTTTAGGAAAACAGTCTTTTTTTTTTCTCCTCATATGTTGTCGTTTTCCTGAAGTTGCTTTCATTGATCTTCATTATTCGAAAATTAGCATTTAACCCTTATTAGTTAAATGTGTTCACACTAGGGTTGTACAGTACTATTATAGTACTGTGATACTAATGAATCATGTTCGCTACTATACCGCCCCTAAAAAGTACCGGTCCACCATACCCCCCAGTCCTCCCGCCGTCATCACGTCGCCTCATTGCTAATTTTACGAGCAGAGGAGCGTGTTCGGCAGCGCACGATCACGGAGTACTTACAAGCAGACAGTGTGTAGACAGTAGAGATGCGCGGTTTGCGGTCTCATCGGCGGATAAACCGCGGGTCGGCGGGTGACATGATGAAAAAATAGATTTTAATTAGATTCGGGCGGGTGGCGGTTGAACCATTCGGAAATATTTGATATACATGGTTCATGGATCGGTATCCTTTACCATTCAAAAGAGCCATTCAGGACCCGTGTCACAAAGCAAAGACAATAGGAGACGCAAACATTCTCTAGAATGACTGCCGGCAGTCACCCAGATAATAAGTATTAGGGCATGCTATGAAGTCATTGACTTTGTCGCCCTCAACAGCATGTTCGATCTGCTTGTCAGTCCAGCATCATGTGTGTGGCTTCTGTAGCAACACGCACACGACTGGGTGACACAGAGTACACTAATGGTTGTGATATAAACAATTTTAACACTCTTAGTAATATGCGCCACGCTGTGAAGCCACACCAAACAAGAATGACAAACACATTTCGGGAGAACATCCTCACAGTAACACAACACAAACGCAACGAAACAAATACCCAGAATCCTTTGCATCCATGACAATTCTTGACTATTTTATACACCCCCCTAGCAGCAAACCCCGCCGTGCGTCGGCAAGGTGGGCGCGGGGGTGTAAAATATATTCAGGGGGTATCACGGATGCAAAGGATTATGGGTATTTGTTGTGTTGTGTTTATGTTGTGTTACTGTGAGGATGTTCTCCCGAAAAGTGTTTGTCATTCTTGTTTGGTGTGGCTTCACAGCGTGGCGCATATTAGTAAGAGTGTTAAAATTGTTTATATCACAATCATCAGTGTACTCTGTGTCACCCAGTATGCCTTTCAATCTTGTACGTGTGATCGCGGAAGCTGCACACAACATGTTGCCGGACTAACAATCGGTTTGTACATGTTGAAGGTGTCAAAGGCAATGGCTTCACAGCACGCCCATATTCTTGTCATCAGGTGGAACAACATTGGATATTCGTGAGGACATTAGCGGCTCCCATTGTCTTCTTTACCCTGTGAAACGGGTTTAAATAGCTCTTTGAGTGGTAAAGGTGGCCGACCTCTGATGTATTTCAACGGGCGGGTGGCGGTTCTGATAAAACGTTGGTTTGGGTGGACAGCAGGTGGATGCCGACTTTAGTGATGCGGTTGCGGATGATATAATTGCCTATCCGCGCATCTCTTGTAGACAGAAAAGGGAAAATGTGTCAGGTTTGTCCATGTTTTAGTTTTTCCTGTCTGTTTCCTGTCAGCGCTCTTATTTTGTCTGTTTCCTGTTTTGTTTCCCCTGAGCGCTGTTTCCCCTCAGCTGCGGTTAATTGGCACCTGGCCACACCTGGTGTCAATCAGCCCGCTTCCTATTTGAACCTGTTTTGTCCTCCAGTCGAGTGCTAGATTATTGTCATGTATTGTCGCTTCTGTCGTGTCGTGTCATGTCGGGTCAATGCATCGTTGCGGTAAGCTATATTTGGTAGCGGTTTGTAGCTTACTGTCTTTTGTTCCCTGCTTCCAAGTTTGTTTGTCCATAGCCCAGTTTGTTATCCGCCTCATGCGCACTTTTTGTTGTACCCCTTTTGTTTTTGTTGTAGTATTTTAATTAAAACATGTTTACCTGCAAAATGCCTGCCTCCTTCTCTGCATCTTGGGGTTCGTCACAAACTAACTGACAGAATGGACGCATTTTGGCTGAAAACTTAAAGATAAAGTACCATACTAATGAATTATTCGGTACTATACCGCCTCTAAAAAGTACCCGTCCACCGTCCCCACTGTTCCCCCGTCGTCGTTACGTCGTGTCACTGCTGGTTTTACAAGCAGAGGAGCATGTTCGGCAGCGCACAATCATGGAGTACTTACAAGCAGACACAGTGTGGAGACAAAAAAGGGAGAAAGGACTCACTTTGGCTTAAAAAAATAATATAAAGTTGCACACTAATGAATCATAATTGATACTATACTACCTCTGAAAAGTACCCGTCCACCATCACCTCTGGCCCACCCCGTCATTGTCACGTTGTGTCATTGTTGGTTTTACGAGAAGAGGAGCATGTTCGGCAGCGCACAATCACAGAGTACTTACAAGCTGACACAATGTGTAGACAAAAAAGGGAGAGTGGACGCATTTTGGCTTAAAAACTAAAGATAAAGTTGCATACTAATGAATCATGTTTGGTACTATACCGCCTCTAAAAAGTACCGGCAACCCCCCAGTCCCTCCATCGTGTCATTGTTGGTTTTACGAGTAGTGGAGCATGTTCGGCAGCGCACAATCACAGAGTACTCACAAGCCGAATTGGGTGTGTACAGAAAAGGGAGAATGGACACATTTTGGTTTAAAAACGAAAGATAAAGTTGCATACTAATAATGAATGGTATTCGGTACTATACTGCCTCTAAAAAGTACCGGTCCACCCCCCCTCCAATGTCGTCACGTCATTGCAAATTTTACGAGCAGAGGAGCATGTTCGGCAACGCACAATCAGAGGACTTGCAAGCAGACAGTGAGTAGACAGAAAAGGAAGAACGGAAGCATTTTGGCTTGAAAACTAAAGATAAAGTTGCATACTAACGAATCAGGTTTGGTACTATACCGCCTCTAAAAAGTACCGGTCCACCATACCCCCCAGTCCTCCCGTCGTCGTCACGTCATTGCTAATTTTACGACCGGAGGAGCACAAAAACAGAGTACTTGCAAGCAGACAGTGAGTAGACAGAAAAGGGAAAATGGACGCATTTTGTCTTAAAACTTAAAGATAAAGTAGCATACTAATGAATCATTCGGTACTATACCGCCTCTGAAAAAGTACCAGTACACGATACCCCCCAGCCCACCCGTCGTCGTCACATCGTGTCTGTTGGTTTTACGAGAAGAGGAGCAGGTTCGGCAGCGCAAAATCACAGAGTACTGACAAGCAGACACAGTGAGTAGACAGAAAAGGAAGAAAGACGCAATTTTGGCTTAAAACCTAAAGATAAAGTTGCATACTAATGAATAATATTTGGTACAATACCGCCTCTAAAAAGTACCAGTCCATCATCCCTCCCGTTGTTGTCACGTTGTGTCATTGCTGGTTTTACGAGTAGAAGAGCATGTTCGGCAGCGCACAATCATGGAGTACTTACAAGCAGACACAGTGTGGAGACAGAAAAGAGAGAACGGACTCACTTTGGCTTGAAAAGTAAAGATAAAGTTGCATACTAATGAATCATGTTTGGTATTATACCGCCTCTAAAAAGTACCCGTCCACCCCCCAGTTCCCCCGTCGTCGTCACATCGTGTCATTGTTGGTTATATGAGTAGAGGAGCATGTTCGGCAGCGCACAATCACAGAGTACTTACAAGCAGACGGAAAACCCTAACCCTAATTCGCAGACTACTGAATCATATTCGGTACTATACCGCCTCTAAAAAGTACCGGTCCACCATCCCCGCCCGTCATCGACACGTCGGGACTTTGCTGGTTTTACTAGCAGACGAGCGTGTTCGGCAGCACACAATCACAGAGTACTTGCAAGCAGACATAGTGTTGCCTCGGACCAGTCTTCCTCTCAGGGAATAAAAGTCCCTGGTCAATCCCAAATTCTTTCAGATGAATATGTGTTGAGTAAGAAGGACCATCAGGACACAATATGAAGATTATCAAGTTTTACTAAAGCTTTAGGAGACCACCCTTACAACGCGGTAATAGCAGCATCTAGATGCGGTCTGAAAATCAAAAGGAATGAGACAGTTTTAGTACAAAAACAGCCCCCACCCACCCAGAAAGGAATACAGCCTCATTGTTCTAATACGTCCATCCATCCATCCATTTTCTACCGCTTATCCCTTACAGGGTCGCAGAGGGTGCTGAACCCTATCTCAGCAACAATCGGGCGAAAGGCAGGGTACACCCTGGACAAGTCGCCACCTCAGATAAGGTAAAAAGGGAGTATATCATACTCCCACATTCCAGTGCCTTCAAGGTAAGGCACAGAGTTTACTAGCGGACATAAGATACAAGAATGAGAGTACATGTGGGAAAATATTAGTTGCTTCAAACATGACTATGAATAAAGAAATAACTCTTAAAAATATATGCATTCGCCACAGTAGTCAGAAAAGGGAGAACAGACGCGTTTTGGCTTAAAAACTAAAGATAAAGTTGCATACTAATGAATCATATTCGGTACTACACCGCCTCTAAAAAGTACCGGCCCACCATCCCCCCGTCGTCACGATGTGTCATTGCTGGTTTTATGAGCAGAGGAGCGTGTTCGGCAGCGCACAATCATGGAGTACTTACAAGCAAACACAGTAAGTAGACAGAAAAGGGAGAAAGGACGCATTTTGGCTTAAAAATTAACGATAACGGGGAAGTTATAACACTGAAACGCCCTCAGGAAGAGGTGCTTTAAGACATGGCTAGCTAGCTAGCTAGCGGCTAAAGTCCAGCCAGAGTCTGCAGCGTTGTAGCCCTTGACATCTTATGAGTAGACACAGCATTGGCTGCTGTGACGCAAGATATTCGGCCGCCATCTTGAAGTGGTGATGAAAAGCCAGCGAGCTGCCTAAACTGACAATTGACAGGTAGAAAACTAAGATGGTGTTCCGCATTTTCCTGCTCAAATGAGAGGACTGTTGAAAATAGGAATCGATATATATATATATATATATATATATATATATATATATATATATATATATACACATTTATATCCATCCATCCATCCATTTTCTATCGCTTATTCACTTTGGGGGATGCTGGTGCCTATCTCAGCTACAATCGGGCGGAAGGCGGGGTACACCCTGGACAAGTCGCCACCGCATCACA